>NC_053137.1:25035505-25247763 GCF_016808335.1 Panicum virgatum
TGCAAAAACGGCCGAACTAGTGCAAAAGTTCGTGCCAGAAAGTCGCGTCGGAATTTTTCGCACGAACGCACCCCAGTCCACCCCATTGGACTCTTGAAATGACATTTTGGTGCGTTTCTTACTGTTTGGGTGCATTCGGGACGTTTGCTTGCCTTACGAAACTCTGTGCAAAACGGGCCGAACTAGTGCAAAAGTTCGTGCCACGAAGTCGCGTCGGAATTTTTCGCCAACAAACTCACCCAATCCACCACATTGGATCCTAAACTGACATTTTTGTGCCTTTTGTACTACTTGGGTGCATTCGGGGCCATTTGGTTGCCTTACGAGACTCGGTGCAAAACGGACCAAACTAGCGCAAAGTTCGTGCCAAAAAATTGCGTCGGTATTTTTCGAATGAACGCACCCAATCCACCCCATTACACCCTAAATTGACGTTTTGGTGCGTTTCGTACTATTTGGGTGCATTCGGGATGTTTGCTTGCCTTACGAAACTCGGTGCAAAACGGGCCGAACTAGTGCAAAAGTTCGTGCCAGAAAGTCGTGTCGGAATTTTTCGCACGAACGCACCCAATCCACCCCATTGGACCCTAAACTGACATTTTGGTGCGTTTCTTACTGTTTGGGTGCATTCGGGACGTTTGCTTGCCTTACGAAACTTGGGGCAAAACGGGCCGAACAAGTGCAAAAGTTCGTGCCACGAAGTCGCGTCGGAATTTTTCCCACTAACGCACCCAATCCAGCCCATTGGACCCTAAACTGACGTTTTGTTGCGTTTCATATTGTTTTGGTGTATTCGGGACGTTTGCTTGCCTTACAAAACTCGGTGCAAAATGGGTCGAACTAGTGCAAAAGTTCGTGCCACGAAGGCGCGTCGGAATTTTTCTCAACGAAAGCACCCAATCCACCACATTGGACCCTAAACCGACGTTTTGGTGCATTTCGTACTATTTGGGTGCATTCGGGACTATTTGATTGCCTTACGAAACCCGATGCAAAACAGGCCCAACTAGTCCAAAAGTTCGTGCCACGAAGTCGTGTCGGAATTTTTCGCAACGAACGCACCCGATCCACCCTAAATTGATGTTTTGGGGCGTTTCGTACTATTTGTGTGCATTCGGTGCCGTTTAGTTGCCTTACGAAACTCTGTGCTAAACGGACCGAACTAGTGCAAAAGTTTGTGCCCCGAAGTCGCATAGGAATTTTTCGCAACAAACGCACCCAATCCACCACATTGGATCCTAAACTGACGTTTTGGTGCCTTTTGTACTATTTGGGTGCATTCGGGACCATTTGGTTGCCTTACGAAACTCATTGCAAAACGGGCCGAGCTAGTGCAAAAGTTCGTGCCACGAAGTCGCGTAGGAATTTTTCACAACGAACGCACCCGATCCGCCCCACTGGACCCCAACCTGACGTTTTGGTGCGTTTTGTTCTATTTGGGTGCATTCGAGACCGTTTGGTTGCCTTACAAAACTCGGAGCAAAATGGGTCGAACTAGTGCAAAAGTTCGTGCCACGAAGGCGCGTCAGAATTTTTCTCAACGAACGCACCCAATCCACCCCATTGGACCCTAAACCGACGTTTTGGTGCATTTCGTACTATTTGGGTGCATTCGGGACTATTTGATTGCCTTACGAAACCCGATGCAAAACAGGCCGAACTAGTCCAAAAGTTCATGCCACGAAGTCGCGTCGGAATTTTTAGCAACGAACGCACCCGATCCACCCTAAATTGATGTTTTGGGTCGTTTCGTACTGTTTGGGTGCATTCGGGATGTTTGCTTGCCTTACGAAACTCGGTGCAAAAAGGGCCGAACTAGTGCAAAAGTTCGTGCCAGAAAGTCGCGTCAGAATTTTTCGCACGAACGCACCCAATCCACCCCATTGGACCCTAAACTGACGTTTTGGTGCGTTTCTTACTGTTTGGGTGCATTCTGGACGTTTGCTTGCCTTACGAAACTCGGTGTAAAATGGGCCGAACTAGTGCAAAAGTTCGTGCCACGAAGTCGCGTCAGAATTTTTCCCACGAACGCACCCAATCCACCCCGTTGAACCCTAAACTGACGTTTTGTTGCATTTCATATTGTTTTGGTGTATTCGGGACGTTTGCTTGCCTTACGAAACTCGGTGCAAAACGGGCCGAACTAGTGCAAAATTTCGTGCCACGGAGCCGCGTCGAAATTTTTCGCACGAACGCACACAATCCACCCCATTGGACCCTAAACTGACGTTTTGGTGTGTTTCGTACTATTTGGGTGCATTCGGGATGTTTGCTTGCCTTACGAAACTCGGGGCAAAACGGGCCGAACTTGTGCAAAAGTTCGTGCCACAAAGTCGCGTCAGAATTTTTCGCACGAACGCACCCAATCCACCCCATTGGACCCTAAACTGACGTTTTGGTGCATTTCGTACTGTTTGGGTGCATTCGGGACGTTTGGTTGCCTTACGAAACTCGGTGCAAAACGGGCCGAACTAGTGCAAAAGTTCGTGCCAGAAAGTCGCGTCGGAATTTTTCGCACGAACGCACCCAGTCCACCCCATTGGACTCTGAAATGACGTTTTGGTGCGTTTCGTACTATTTGGGTGCATTCGGGATGTTTGCTTGCCTTACGAAACTCGGTGCAAAACGGGCCGAACTAGTGCAAAAGTTCGTGCCAGAAAGTCGTGTCGGAATTTTTCGCACGAACGCACCCAATCCACCCCATTGGACCCTAAACTGACATTTTGGTGCGTTTCTTACTGTTTGGGTGCATTCGGGACGTTTGCTTGCCTTACGAAACTTGGGGCAAAACGGGCCGAACAAGTGCAAAAGTTCGTGCCACGAAGTCGCGTCGGAATTTTTCCCACTAACGCACCCAATCCAGCCCATTGGACCCTAAACTGACGTTTTGTTGCGTTTCATATTGTTTTGGTGTATTCGGGACGTTTGCTTGCCTTACAAAACTCGGAGCAAAATGGGTCGAACTAGTGCAAAAGTTCGTGCCACGAAGGCGCGTCGGAATTTTTCTCAACGAAAGCACCCAATCCACCACATTGGACCCTAAACCGACGTTTTGGTGCATTTCATACTATTTGGGTGCATTCGGGACTATTTGATTGCCTTACGAAACTCGGTGCAAAACGGGCCGAACTAGTGCAAAAGTTCGTGCCAGAAAGTCGCGTCGGAATTTTTCGCACGAACGCACCCAGTCCACCCCATTGGACTCTAAAATGACGTTTTGGTGCGTTTCTTACTGTTTGGGTGCATTCGGGACGTTTGCTTGCCTTACGAAACTCTGTGCAAAACGGGCCGAACTAGTGCAAAAGTTCGTGCCACGAAGTCGCGTCGGAATTTTTCGCAACAAACTCACCCAATCCACCACATTGGATCCTAAACTGACATTTTTGTGCCTTTTGTACTACTTGGGTGCATTCGGGGCCATTTGGTTGCCTTACGAGACTCGGTGCAAAACGGGCCAAACTAGCGCAAAAGTTCGTGCCAAAAAATTGCGTCGGTATTTTTCGAATGAACGCACCCAATCCACCCCATTACACCCTAAATTGACGTTTTGGTTCGTTTCGTACTATTTGGGTGCATTCGGGATGTTTGCTTGCCTTACGAAACTCGGTGCAAAACGGGCCGAACTAGTGCAAAAGTTCGTGCCAGAAAGTCGTGTCGGAATTTTTCGCACGAACGCACCCAATCCACCCCATTGGACCCTAAACTGACATTTTGGTGCGTTTCTTACTGTTTGGGTGCATTCGGGACGTTTGCTTGCCTTACGAAACTTGGGGCAAAACGGGCCGAACAAGTGCAAAAGTTCGTGCCACGAAGTCGCGTCGGAATTTTTCCCACTAACGCACCCAATCCAGCCCATTGGACCCTAAACTGACGTTTTGTTGCGTTTCATATTGTTTTGGTGTATTCGGGACGTTTGCTTGCCTTACAAAACTCGGTGCAAAATGGGTCGAACTAGTGCAAAAGTTCGTGCCATGAAGGCGCGTCGGAATTTTTCTCAACGAACGCACCCAATCCACCACATTGGACCCTAAACCGATGTTTTGGTGCATTTCGTACTATTTGGGTGCATTCGGGACTATTTGATTGCCTTACGAAACCCGATGCAAAACAGGCCCAACTAGTCCAAAAGTTCGTGCCACGAAGTCGTGTCGGAATTTTTCGCAACGAACGCACCCGATCCACCCTAAATTGATGTTTTGGGGCGTTTCGTACTATTTGTGTGCATTCGGTGCCGTTTAGCTGCCTTACGAAACTCTGTGCTAAACGGACCGAACTAGTGCAAAAGTTTGTGCCCCGAAGTCGCATAGGAATTTTTCGCAACAAACGCACCCAATCCACCACATTGGATCCTAAACTGACGTTTTGGTGCCTTTTGTACTATTTGGGTGCATTCGGGACCATTTGGTTGCCTTACGAAACTCATTGCAAAACGGGCCGAGCTAGTGCAAAAGTTCGTGCCACGAAGTCGCGTTGGAATTTTTCACAACGAACGCACCCGATCCGCCCCACTGGACCCCAACCTGACGTTTTGGTGCGTTTTGTTCTATTTGGGTGCATTCGGGACCGTTTGGTTGCCTTACAAAACTCGGAGCAAAACGGGCCGAACTAGTGCAAAAGTTCGTGCCACGAAGTCGCGTCAGAATTTTTCGCAACGAACGCACCCGATCCACCCCATTGGACCCTAAACTAATGTTTTGGGGCGTTTCGTAATATTTGTGTGCATTCGGGGCCGTTTATTTGCCTTACAAAACTCTGGGCTAAACGGACCGAACTAGTGCAAAGGTTCGTGCCCCGAAGTCGCATCAAAATTTTTCGCAACAAACTCACCCAATCCACCACATTGGATCCTAAACTGACGTTTTTGTGCCTTTTGTACTACTTGGGTGCATTCGGGGCCATTTGGTCGCCTTACGAGACTCGGTGCAAAACGGGCCGAACTAGCGCAAAAGTTCGTGCCAGAAAGTCGCATCGGAATTTTTTGCACGAACGCACCCAATCCGCCCCATTGGACCCTAAACTGACGTTTTGGCGCATTTCTTACTGTTTGGGCGCATTCGGGATGTTTGCTTGCCTTACGAAACTCGGTGCAAAACGGGCTGAACTAGTGCAAAAGTTCGTGCCACGAAATTGCGTCGGAATTTTTCACACGAACGCACCCAATCCACCCCATTGGACCCTAAACTGACGTTTTGGTGCGTTTCATATTGTTTGGGTGTATTCGGGACGTTTGCTTGCCTTATGAAACTCGGTGCAAAACGGGCCGAATTAGTGCAAAAGTTCGTGCCACAAAGTCGCGTTGGAATTTTTCGCACGAACACACCCAATTCACCCCATTGGACCCTAAACTGACATTTTTGGTGCGTTTTGTACTGTTTGGGTGCATTCGGGATGTTTGTTGCCTTACGAAACTCGGTGCAAAACGGGCCGAACTAGTGCAAAAGTTCGTGCCACAAAGTCGCATCGGAATTTTTCGCACGAACGCACCCAATCCACCCCATTGCACCCTAAACTGACGTTTTGGTGCGTTTCGTACTGTTTGGGTGCATTCGGGATGTTTGCTTGCCTTACGAAACTTGGTGCAAAACGGGCCGAAGTAGTGCAAAAGTTCGTGCCACGAAGTCGCTTCGGAATTTTTCCCAACAAACGCACCCAATCCACCCCATTGGACCCTAAACTGATGTTTTGGTGTGTTTCGTACTATTTGGGTGCACTTGGGATGTTTGCTTGCCTTACGAAACTCGGTGCAAAACGGACCGAACTAGTGCAAAAGTTCGTGCCACGAAGTCGCGTCGGAATTTTTCGCAACGAACGCACCCGATCTGCCCCATTGGACCCCAACCTGACGTTTTGGTGCGTTTTGTTCTATTTGGGTGCATTCGGGACTGGTTAGTTGCCTTAAAAAACTAGGAGCAAAACGGGGCGAACTAGTGCAAAAGGTCGTGCCACGAAGTCGCGTTGGAATTTTCCGCAACGAACGCACCCGATCCACCCCATTGGACCCTAAACTGATGTTTTGGGGCATTTCGTATTATTTGTGTGCATTCGGGACCGTTTGGTTGCCTTACGAAACTCGGTGCAAAACGGGCCGAACTAGTGCAAAAGTTTGTGCCACGAAGTCATGTCAGAATTTTTCTCAACGAACGCACCCAATCCACCCAATTGGACCCTAAACTAACGTTTTGGTGCGTTTCGTACTATTTGGGTGCATTCGGGATGTTTGCTTGCCTTACGAAACTCGGTGCAAAACGGGCCGAACTAGTGCAAAAGTTCGTGCCACAAAGTCGCGTCGGAATTTTTCGCACGAACGCACCCAATCCACCCCATTGGACCCTAAACTAACGTTTTGGTGCGTTTCGTACTGTTTGGGTGCATTCGGGACGTTTGCTTGCCTTACGAAACTCGGTGCAAAACGGGCCGAACTAGTGCAAAAGTTCGTGCCAGAAAGTCGCGTCGGAATTTTTCGCACGAACGCACCCAATCCACCCATTGGACCCTAAACTGACGTTTTGGTGCGTTTCTTACTGTTTGGGTGCATTCGGGACGTTTGCTTGCCTTACGAAACTCGGTGCAAAACGGGCCGAACTAGTGCAAAAGTTCGTGCCACGAAGTCGTGTCGGAATTTTTCCCACGAACGCACCCAATCCACCCCATTGGACCCTAAACTGACGTTTTGTTGCATTTCATATTGTTTTGGTGTATTCGGGACGTTTGCTTGCCTTACGAGACTCGGTGCAACACGGGCCGAACTAGTGCAAAAGTTCGTGCCACAAAGTCGCGTCGGAATTTTTCGCACGAACGCACCCAATCCACCCCATTGGACCCTAAACTGACGTTTTGGTGCGTTTCGTACTGTTTGGGTGCATTCGGGATGTTTGCTTGCCTTACGAAACTCGGTGCAAAATGGGTCGAACTAGTGCAAAAGTTCATGCCACGAAGGCGCGTCGGAATTTTTCTCAACGAATGCACCCAATCCACCCCATTGGACCCTAAACCGACGTTTTGGTGCATTTCGTACTATTTGGGTGCATTCGGGACTATTTGATTGCCTTACGAAACCTGATGCAAAACGGGCCGAACTAGTCCAAAAGTTCGTGCCACGAAGTCGCGTCGGAATTTTTCGCAACGAACGCACCCGATCCACCCTAAACTGATATTTTGGGGCGTTTCGTACTATTTGTGTGCATTCGGGGCCGTTTAGTTGCCTTACAAAACTCTGTGCTAAACGGACCGAACTAGTGCAAAAGTTTGTGCCCCGAAGTCGCATCGGAATTTTTCGCAACAAACACACCCAATCCACCACATTGGATCCTAAACTGACATTTTGGTGCCTTTTGTACTATTTGGGTGCATTCAGGACCATTTGGTTGCCTTACGAAACTCATTGCAAAACGGGCCGAGCTAGTGCAAAAGTTCGTGCCTCGAAGTCGCGTCGGAATTTTTCACAATGAACGCACCCGATCCGCCCCACTGGACCCCAACCTGACGTTTTGGTGCGTTTTGTTCTATTTGGGTGCATTCGGGACCGTTTGGTTGCCTTACGAAACTCATTGCAAAACGGGCCGAACTAGTGCAAAAGTTCGTGCCATGAAGTCGCGTCAGAATTTTTCGCAACGAACGCACCCGATCCACCCCATTGGACCGTAAACTGATGTTTTGGGGCGTTTCATACTATTTGTGTGCATTCAGGGCCGTTTATTTGCCTTATGAAACTCTGTGCTAAACGGACCGAACTAGTGCAAAGGTTCGTGCCACAAAGTCGCGTCGGTATTTTTCGCACGAACGCACCCAATCCACCCCATTACAACCTAAACTGACGTTTTGGTGCGTTTCGTACTATTTGGGTGCATTCGGGATGTTTGCTTGCCTTACGAAACTCGGTGCAAAACGGGCCGAACAAGTGCAATAGTTCGTGCCAGAAAGTCGCATCAGAATTTTTCGCACGAACGCACCCAATCCGCCCCATTGGACCCTAAACTGACGTTTTGGTGCATTTCTTACTGTTTGGGCGCATTCGGGATGTTTGCTTGCCTTACGAAACTCGATGCAAAACGGGCCGAACTAGTGCAAAAGTTCGTGCCACGAAGTTGCGTCGGAATTTTCAACACGAACGCACCCAATCCACCCCATTGGACCCTAAACTGACGTTTTGGTGTGTTTCATATTGTTTGGGTGTATTCGGGACGTTTGCTTGCCTTACGAAACTCGGTGCAAAATGGGCCGAACTAGTGCAAAAGTTCGTGCCACAAAGTCGCGTCGGATTTTTTTGCACGAACGCACCCAATCCGCCCCATTGCACCCTAAACTGACGTTTTGGTGCGTTTCGTACTGTTTGGGTGCATTCGGGATGTTTGCTTGCCTTACGAAACTTGGTGCAAAACGGGCCGAAGTAGTGCAAATGTTCGTGCCACGAAGTCGCGTCGGAATTTTTCACAACAAACGCACCCAAACCACCCCATTGCATCGTAAACTGACGTTTTGGTGCGTTTCGTACTATTTGGGTGCACTTGGGATGTTTGCTTGCCTTACAAAACTCGGTGCAAAACGGACCGAACTAGTGCAAAAGTTCGTGCCACGAAGTCGCGTCGGAATTTTTCGCAACGAACGCACCCGATCTGCCCCATTGGACCCCAACCTGACGTTTTGGTGCGTTTTGTTCTATTTGGGTGCATTCGGGACTGTTTGGTTGCCTTAAAAAACTCGGAGCAAAACGGGACGAACTAGTGCAAAAGGTCGTGCCACGAAGTCGCGTTGGAATTTGCCGCAACGAACGCACCCGATCCACCCCATTGGACCCTAAACTGATGTTTTGGGGCATTTCGTATTATTTGTGTGCATTCGGGACCGTTTGGTTGCCTTACGAAACTCGGCGCAAAACGGGCCGAACTAGTGCAAAAGTTTGTGCCACGAAGTCGCGTCAGAATTTTTCTCAACGAACGCACCCAATCCACCCAATTGGACCCTAAACTGACGTTTTGGTGCGTTTCGAACTATTTGGGTGCATTCGGGACTATTTGATTGCCTTACGAAACCCGATGCAAAACAGGCCGAACTAGTCCAAAAGTTCGTGCCACGAAGTCGCGTCGGAATTTTTCGCAACGAACACACCGATCCACCCCATTGGACCCTAAACTGATGTTTTGGGGCGTTTCGTACTATTTGTGTGCATTCAGGGCCGTTCGGTTGCCTTACGAAACTCGGTGCAAAACGGGCCGAAGTAATGCAAAATTTGTGCCACAAAGTCGCATCAGAATTTTTCACAACGAATGCATCCGATCCACCCCATTGCATCGTAAACTGACGTTTTGGTGCGTTTCGTCCTATTTGGGTTCATTCGGGACCATTTGGTTGCCTTACGAAACACAGTGCAAAACGGGCCGAGCTTGTGCAAAAGTTCGTTCCACGAAGTCGCGTCGGAATTTTTCGCAACGAACA
This sequence comes from Panicum virgatum, assembly GCF_016808335.1. Taxonomy (NCBI): domain Eukaryota; kingdom Viridiplantae; phylum Streptophyta; class Magnoliopsida; order Poales; family Poaceae; genus Panicum; species Panicum virgatum. The sequence continues at coordinate 25,044,938 of NC_053137.1, forward strand.
CACCCAATCCACCCCATTGGACCCTAAACTGACATTTTGGTGCGTTTCGTACTATTTGGGTGCATTCGGGACGTTTGCTTGCCTTACGAAACTCGGTGCAAAACGGGCCGAACTAGTGCAAAAGTTCGTGCCAGAAAGTCGCATCGGAATTTTTCACACGAACGCACCCAATCCGCCCCATTGGACCCTAAACTGACGTTTTGGTGCATTTCTTACTGTTTGGGCGCATTCGGGATGTTTGCTTGCCTTACGAAACTCGGTGCAAAACGGGCCGAACTAGTGCAAAAGTTCGTGCCACGAAGTTGCGTCGGAATTTTTCACACGAACGCACCCAATCCACCCCATTGGACCCTAAACTGACATTTTGGTGCGTTTCATATTGTTTGGGTGTATTCGGGACGTTTGCTTGCCTTACGAAACTCGGTGCAAAACGGGCCGAACTAGTGCAAAAGTTCGTGCCACAAAGTCGTGTCGGAATTTTTCGCACGAACACACCCAATCCACCCCATTGGACCCAAAACTGACGTTTTGGTGCGTTTTGTACTGTTTGGGTGCATTCGGGATGTTTGTTGCCTTACGAAACTCGGTGCAAAATGGGCCGAACTAGTGCAAAAGTTCGTGCCACAAAGTCGCGTCGGAATTTTTTGCACGAACGCACCCAATCCACCCCATTGCACCCTAAACTGATGTTTTGGTGCGTTTCGTACTGTTTGGGTGCATTCGGGATGTTTGATTGCCTTACGAAACTTGGTGCAAAACGGGCCGAAGTAGTGCAAATGTTCGTGCCACGAAGTCGCGTCGGAATTTTTCACAACAAACGCACCCAATCCACCCCATTGCATCGTAAACTGACGTTTTGGTGCGTTTCGTACTATTTGGGTGCACTTGGGATGTTTGCTTGCCTTACAAAACTCGGTGCAAAACGGACCGAACTAGTGCAAAAGTTCGTGCCACGAAGTCGCGTCGGAATTTTTCGCAACGAACGCACCCGATCTGCCCCATTGGACCCCAACCTGACGTTTTGGTGCGTTTTGTTCTATTTGGGTGCATTCGGGACTGTTTGGTTGCCTTAAAAAACTCGGAGCAAAACGGGGCGAACTAGTGCAAAAGGTCGTGCCACGAAGTCGCGTTGGAATTTTCCGCAACGAACGCACCCGATCCACCCCATTGGACCCTAAACTGATGTTTTGGGGCATTTCATATTATTTGTGTGCATTCGGGACCGTTTGGTTGCCTTACGAAACTCGGTGCAAAACGGGCCGAACTGGAGCAAAAAGTTTGTGCCACGAAGTCGCGTCAGAATTTTTCTCAACGAACGCACCCAATCCACCCAATTGGACCCTAAACTGACGTTTTGGTGCGTTTCGAACTATTTGGGTGCATTCGGGACTATTTGATTGCCTTACGAAACCCGATGCAAAACAGGCCGAACTAGTCCAAAAGTTCGTGCCACGAAGTCGCGTCGGAATTTTTCGCAACGAACACACCCGATCCACCCCATTGGACCCTAAACTGATGTTTTGGGGCGTTTCGTCCTATTTGGGTTCATTCGGGACCGTTTGGTTGCCTTACGAAACACAGTGCAAAACGGGCCGAGCTTGTGCAAAAGTTCGTTCCACGAAGTCGCGTCGGAATTTTTCGCAACGAACACACCCAATCCACCCCATTGGACCCTAAACTGAAGTTTTGGTGCGTTTCGTACTATTTGGGTGCATTCGGGACGTTTGCTTGCCTTACGAAACTCGGTGCAAAACGGGCCGAACTAGTGCAAAAGTTCGTGCCAGAAAGTCGCATCGGAATTTTTCGCACGAACGCACCCAATCCGCCCCATTGGACCCTAAACTGACGTTTTGGTGCATTTCTTACTATTTGGGCGCATTCGGGATGTTTGCTTGCCTTACGAAACTCGGTGCAAAACGGGCCGAACTAGTGCAAAAGGTCGTGCCACGAAGTTGCGTCGGAATTTTTCACACGAACGCACCCAATCCACCCCATTGGACCCTAAACTGACATTTTGGTGCGTTTCATATTGTTTGGGTGTATTCGGGACGTTTGCTTGCCTTACGAAACTCGGTGCAAAACGGGCCGAACTAGTGCAAAAGTTCGTGCCACAAAGTCGCGTCGGAATTTTTCGCACGAACACACCCAATCCACCCCGTTGGACCCTAAACTGACGTTTTGGTGCGTTTTGTACTGTTTGGGTGCATTCGGGATGTTTGTTGCCTTACGAAACTCGGTGCAAAACGGGCCGAACTAGTGCAAAAGTTCGTGCCACAAAGTCGCGTCGGAATTTTTTGCACGAACGCACCCAATCCACCCCATTGCACCATAAACTGACGTTTTGGTGCGTTTCGTACTGTTTTGGTGCATTCGGGATGTTTGCTTGCCTTACGAAACTTGGTGCAAAACGGGCCGAAGTAGTGCAAATGTTCGTGCCACGAAGTCGCGTCGGAATTTTTCACAACAAACGCACCCAATCCACCCCATTGCATCGTAAACTGACGTTTTGGTGCGTTTCGTACTATTTGGGTGCACTTGGGATGTTTGCTTGCCTTACAAAACTCGGTGCAAAACGGACCGAACTAGTGCAAAAGTTCGTGCCACGAAGTCGCGTCGGAATTTTTCGCAACGAGCGCACCCGATCTGCCCCATTGGATCCCAACCTGACGTTTTGGTGCGTTTTGTTCTATTTGGGTGCATTCGGGACTGTTTGGTTGCCTTAAAAAACTCGGAGCAAAACGGGACGAACTAGTGCAAAAGGTCGTGCCACGAAGTCGCGTTGGAATTTTCCGCAACGAACGCACCCGATCCACCCGATTGGACCTTAAACTGATGTTTTGTGGCATTTCATATTATTTGTGTGCATTCGGGACCGTTTGGTTGCCTTACGAAACTCGGCGCAAAACGGGCCGAACTAGTGCAAAAGTTTGTGCCACGAAGTCGCGTCAGAATTTTTCTCAACGAACGCACCCAATCGACCCAATTGGACCCTAAACTGACGTTTTGGTGCGTTTCGAACTATTTGGGTGCATTCGGGACTATTTGATTGCCTTACGAAACCCGATGCAAAACAGGCCGAACTAGTCCAAAAGTTCGTGCCACGAAGTCGCGTCGGAATTTTTCGCAACGAACACACCCGATCCACCCCATTGGACCCTAAACTGATGTTTTGGGGCGTTTCGTACTATTTGTGTGCATTCAGGGCCGTTCGGTTGCCTTACAAAACTCGGTGCAAAACGGGCCGAAGTAATGCAAAATTTTTGCCACAAAGTCGCATCAGAATTTTTCACAACGAATGCATCCGATCCACCCCATTGCATCGTAAACTGACGTTTTGGTGCGTTTCGTCCTATTTGGGTTCATTCGGGACCGTTTGGTTGCCTTACGAAACACAGTGCAAAACGGGCCGAGCTTGTGCAAAAGTTCGTTCCACGAAGTCGCGTCGGAATTTTTCGCAACGAACACACCCAATCCACCCCATTGGGCCCTAAACTGAAGTTTTGGTGCGTTTCGTACTATTTGGGTGCATTCGGGACGTTTGCTTGCCTTACGAAACTCGGTGCAAAACGGGCCGAACTAGTGCAAAAGTTCGTGCCAGAAAGTCGCATCGGAATTTTTCGCACGAACGCACCCAATCCGCCCCATTGGACCCTAAACTGACGTTTTGGTGCATTTCTTACTATTTGGGCGCATTCGGGATGTTTGCTTGCCTTACGAAACTCGGTGCAAAACAGGCCGAACTAGTGCAAAAGGTCGTGCCACGAAGTTGCGTCGGAATTTTTCACACGAACGCACCCAATCCACCACAATTGGACCCTAAACTGACATTTTGGTGCGTTTCATATTGTTTGGGTGTATTCGGGACGTTTGCTTGCCTTACGAAACTCGGTGCAAAACGGGCCGAACTAGTGCAAAAGTTCGTGCCACAAAGTCGCGTCGGAATTTTTCGCACGAACACACCCAATCCACCCCGTTGGACCCTAAACTGACGTTTTGGTGCGTTTTGTACTGTTTGGGTGCATTCGGGATGTTTGTTGCCTTACGAAACTCGGTGCAAAACGGGCCGAACTAGTGCAAAAGTTCGTGCCACAAAGTCGCGTCGGAATTTTTTGCACGAACGCACCCAATCCACCCCATTGCACCCTAAACTGACGTTTTGGTGCGTTTCGTACTGTTTGGGTGCATTCGGGATGTTTGATTGCCTTACGAAACTTGGTGCAAAACGGGCCGAAGTAGTGCAAATGTTCGTGCCACGAAGTCGCGTCGGAATTTTTCACAACAAACGCACCCAATCCACCCCATTGCATCGTAAACTGACGTTTTGGTGCGTTTCGTACTATTTGGGTGCACTTGGGATGTTTGCTTGCCTTACAAAACTCGGTGCAAAATGGACCGAACTAGTGCAAAAGTTCGTGCCACGAAGTCGCGTCGGAATTTTTTGCAACGAGCGCACCCGATCTGCCCCATTGGACCCCAACCTGACGTTTTGGTGCGTTTTGTTCTATTTGGGTGCATTCGGGACTGTTTGGTTGCCTTAAAAAACTCGGAGCAAAACGGGGCGAACTAGTGCAAAAGGTCGTGCCACGAAGTCGCGTTGGAATTTTCCGCAACGAACGCACCCGATCCACCCCATTGGACCCTGAACTGATGTTTTGGGGCGTTTCGTACTATTTGTGTGCATTCAGGGCCGTTCGGTTGCCTTACGAAACTCCGGGCCGAAGTAATGCAAGATTTGTGCCACAAAGTCGCGTCAGAATTTTTCACAACGAATGCATCCGATCCACCCCATTGCATCGTAAACTAACGTTTTGGTGCGTTTCGTCCTATTTGGGTTCATTCGGGACCGTTTGGTTGACTTACGAAACACAGTGCAAAACGGGCCGAGCTTGTGCAAAAGTTCGTTCCACGAAGTCGCGTCGGAATTTTTCGCAACGAACACAGCTAATCCACCCCATTGGACCCTAAACTGAAGTTTTGGTGGGTTTCGTACTATTTGGGTGCATTCAGGACCGTTTGGTTGCCTTACGAAACTCGGTGCAAAACGGGCCGAACTAGTGCAAAAGTTCGTGCCACGAAGTCGCGTCCGAATTTTTCGCACGAACGCACACAATCCACCCCATTGGACCCTAAACTGACGTTTTGGTGTGTTTCGTACTATTTGGGTGCATTCGGGATGTTTGCTTGCCTTACGAAACTCGGTGCAAAACGGGCCGAACTAGTGCAAAAGTTCGTGCCACAAAGTTGCGTCGGAATTTTTCACACGAACACACCCAATCCACCCCATTGGACCCTAAACAGACGTTTTGGTGCATTTCATATTGTTTGGGTGTATTCGGGACGTTTGCTTGCCTTACGAAACTCGGTGCAAAACGGGCCGAACTAGTGCAAAATTTCGTGCCACGAAGTCGCGTCGGAATTTTTCCCACGAACGCACCCAATCCGCCCCATTGGACCCTAAACTGACGTTTTGGTGCATTTCATATTGTTTGGGTGTATTCGGGATGTTTGCTTGCCTTACGAAACTCGGTGCAAAACGGGCCGAACTAGTGCAAAAGTTCGTGCCACAAAGTTGCGTCGGAATTTTTCACACGAACGCACCCAATCCACCCCATTGGACCCTAAACTGACGTTTTGGTGCGTTTCATATTGTTTGGGTGTATTCGGGACGTTTGCTTGCCTTACGAAACTCGGTGCAAAACGGGTCGAACTAGTGCAAAAGTTCGTGCCACAAAGTCGCGTTGGAATTTTTCGCACGAACACACCCAATCCACCCCATTGGACCCTAAACTGACGTTTTGGTGCGTTTTGTACTGTTTGGGTGCATTCGGGATGTTTGTTGCCTTACGAAACTCGGTGCAAAACGGGCCGAACTAGTGCAAAAGTTCGTGCCACAAAGTCGCGTCGGAATTTTTTGCACGAACGCACCCAATCCACCCCATTGCACCCTAAACTGACGTTTTGGTGCGTTTCGTACTGTTTGGGTGCATTCGGGATGTTTCCTTGCCTTACGAAACTTGGTGCAAAACGGGCCGAAGTAGTGCAAATGTTCGTGCCGCGAAGTCGCATCGGAATTTTTCACAACAAACGCACCCAATCCACCCCATTGCATCGTAAACTGACGTTTTGGTGCGTTTCGTACTATTTGGGTGCACTTGGGATGTTTTCTTGCCTTACGAAACTCGGTGCAAAACGGACCGAACTAGTGCAAAAGTTCATGCCACGAAGTCGCGTCGGAATTTTTCGCAACGAACGCACCCGATCTGCCCCATTGGACCCCAACCTGACGTTTTGGTGCGTTTTGTTCTATTTGGGTGCATTCGGGACTGTTTGGTTGCCTTAAAAAACTCGGAGCAAAACGGGGCGAACTAGTGCAAAAGGTCGTGCCACGAAGTCGCGTTGGAATTTTCCGCAACGAACGCACCCGATCCACCCCATTGGACCCTAAACTGATGTTTTGGGGCATTTCGTATTATTTGTGTGCATTCGGGACCGTTTGGTTGCCTTACGAAACTCGGTGCAAAACGGGCCGAACTGGAGCAAAAAGTTTGTGCCACGAAGTCGCGTCCGAATTTTTCGCACGAACGCACACAATCCACCCCATTGGACCCAAAACTGACGTTTTGGTGTGTTTCGTACTATTTGGGTGCATTCGGGATGTTTGCTTGCCTTACGAAACTCGGTGCAAAACGGGCCGAACTAGTGCAAAAGTTCGTGCCACAAAGTCGCGTCGGAATTTTTCACACGAACCCACCCAATCCACCCCATTGGACCCTAAACTGACGTTTTGGTGCGTTTCGTACTGTTTGGGTGCATTCGGGACGTTTGCTTGCCTTACGAAACTCGGTGCAAAACGGGCCTAACTAGTGCAAAAGTTCGTGCCAGAAAGTCGCGTTGTAATTTTTCGCACGTACGCACCCAATCCACCCATTGGACCCTGAACTGACGTTTCGGTGCGTTTCTTACTGTTTGGGTGCATTCGGGACGTTTGCTTGCCTTACGAAACTCGGTGCAAAACGGGCCGAACTAGTGCAAAATTTCGTGCCACGAAGTCGCGTCGGAATTTTTCCCACGAACGCACCCAATCCGCCCCATTGGACCCTAAACTGACGTTTTGGTGCATTTCTTACTGTTTGGGCGCATTCGGGATGTTTGCTTGCCTTACGAAACTCGGTGCAAAACGGGCCGAACTAGTGCAAAAGTTCGTGCCACAAAGTTGCGTCAAAATTTTTCACACGAACGCACCCAATCCACCCCATTGGACCCTAAACTGACGTTTTGGTGCGTTATGTACTGTTTGGGTGCATTCGGGATGTTTGTTGCCTTACGAAACTCGGTGCAAAACGGGCCGAACTAGTGCAAAAGTTCGTGCCACAAAGTCGCGTTGGAATTTTTCGCACGAACACACCCAACCCACCCCATTGGACCCTAAACTGACGTTTTGGTGCGTTTTGTACTGTTTGGGTGCATTCGGGATGTTTGTTGCCTTACGAAACTCGGTGCAAAACGGGCCGAACAAGTGAAAAAGTTCGTGCCACAAAGTCGCATCGGAATTTTTTGCACGAACGCACCCAATCCACCCCATTGCACCCTAAACTGATGTTTTGGGGCGTTTCGTACTATTTGTGTGCATTCGGGGCCGTTTTTTGCCTTACGAAACTCTGTGCTAAACGGACCGTACTAGTGCAAAGGTTCGTGCCCCTAAGTCGCATCGGAATTTTTCGCAACAAACTCACCCAATCCACCACATTGGATCCTAAACTGACATTTTTGTGCCTTTTCTACTACTTGGGTGCATTCGGGGCCATTTGGTTGCCTTACGAGACTCGTTGCAAAACGGGCCGAACTAGCACAAAAGTTCGTGCCACAAAGTAGCGTCGGTATTTTTCGCACGAACGCACCCAATCCACCCCATTACACCCTAAACTGACGTTTTGGTGCGTTTCGTACTATTTGGGTGCATTCGGAACGTTTGTTTGCCTTACGAAACTCGGTGCAAAACGGGCCGAACTAGTGCAAAAGTTCGTGCCAGAAAGTCGCATCGGAATTTTTCGCACGAACGGACCCAATCCGCCCCATTGGACCCTAAACTGACGTTTTGGTGCATTTCTTACTATTTGGGCGCATTCGGGATGTTTGCTTGCCTTACGAAACTCGGTGCAAAACGGGCCGAACTAGTGCAAAAGTTCGTGCCACAAAGTTGCGTCGGAATTTTTCACACGAACGCACCCAATCCACCCCATTGGACCCTAAACTGACGTTTTGGTGCGTTTCATATTGTTTGGGTGTATTCGGGACGTTTGATTGCCTTACGAAACTCGGTGCAAAACGGGCCGAACTAGTGCAAAAGTTCGTGCCACAAAGTCGCGTTGGAATTTTTCGCACGAACACACCCAATCCACCCCCATTGGACCCTAAACTGACGTTTTGGTGCGTTTTGTACTGTTTGGGTGCATTCGGGATGTTTGTTGCCTTACGAAACTCGGTGCAAAACGGGCCGAACTAGTGAAAAAGTTCGTGCCACAAAGTTGCGTCGGAATTTTTCACACGAACGCACCCAATCCACCCCATTGGACCCTAAACTGACGTTTTGGTGCGTTTCATATTGTTCGGGTGTATTCGGGACGTTTGCTTGCCTTACGAAACTCGGTGCAAAACGGGCCGAACTAGTGCAAAAGTTCATGCCACGAAGTCGCGTCGGAATTTTTCGCAACGAACGCACCCGATCCACCCCATTGGACCCTAAACTGATGTTTTGTGGCGTTTCGTACTATTTGTGTGCATTCGGGGCCGTTTATTTGCCTTACGAAACTCTGTGCTAAATGGACCGAACTAGTGCAAAGGTTCGTGCCCCGAAGTCGCATCGGAATTTTTCGAAACAAACTCACCCAATCCACCACATTGGATCCTAAACTGACGTTTTTGTGCCTTTTTTACTACTTGGGTGCATTCATGGCCATTTGGTTGCCTTACGAGACTCGGTGCAAAACGGGCCGAAATAGCGCAAAAGTTCGTGCCACAAAGTCGCGTCGGTATTTTTCGCAAGAACACACCCAATCCACCCCATTACACCCTAAACTGACGTTTTGGTGCGTTTCGTACTATTTGGGTGCATTCGGGACGTTTGCTTGCCTTACGAAACTCGGTGCAAAACGGGCCGAACTAGTGCAAAAGTTCGTGCCAGACAGTCGCATCGGAATTTTTCACATGAACGCACCCAATCCGCCCCATTGGACCCTAAACTGACGTTTTGGTGCATTTCTTACTGTTTGGGCGCATTCGGGATGTTTGCTTGCCTTACGAAACTCGGTGCAAAACGGGCCGAACTAGTGCAAAAGTTCGTGCCACAGAGTTGCGTCGGAATTTTTCACACGAACGCACCCAATCCACCCCATTGGACCCTAAACTAACGTTTTGGTGCGTTTCATATTGTTTGGGTGTATTCGGGACGTTTGCTTGCCTTACGAAACTTGGTGCAAAACGGGCCGAACAAGTGCAAAAGTTCGTGCCACAAAGTCGCGTTGGAATTTTTCGCACGAACACACCCAATCCACCCCATTGGACCCTAAACTGACGTTTTGGTGCGTTTTGTACTGTTTGGGTGCATTCGGGAAGTTTGTTGCCTTACGAAACTCGGTGCAAAACGGGCCGAACTAGTGAAAAAGTTCGTGCCACAAAGTCGCGTCGGATTTTTTTGCACGAACGCACCCAATCCACCCCATTGCACCCTAAACTGATGTTTTGGGGCGTTTCGTACTATTTGTGTGCATTCGGGGCCGTTTTTTTGCCTTACGAAACTCTGTGCTAAACGGACCGAACTAGTGCAAAGGTTCGTGCCCCAAAGTCGCATTGGAATTTTTCGCAACAAACTCACCCAATCCACCACATTGAATCCTAAACTGATGTTTTTGTGCCTTTTGTACTACTTGGGTGCATTCGTGGCCATTTGGTTGCGTTACGAGACTCGGTGCAAAACGGGCCGAAATAGCGCAAAACTTCGTGCCACAAAGTCGCGTCGGTATTTTTCGCACGAACACACCCAATCCACACCATTACACCCTAAACTGACGTTTTGGTGCGTTTCGTACTATTTGGGTGCATTCGGGACGTTGGCTTGCCTTACGAAACTCGGTGCAAAACGGGCCGAACTAGTGCAAAAGTTCGTGCCAGAAAGTCGCATCGGAATTTTTCACATGAACGCACCCAATCCGCCCCATTGGAACCTAAACTGACGTTTTGGTGCATTTCTTACTGTTTGGGCGCATTCGGGATGTTTGCTTGCCTTACGAAACTCGGTGCAAAACGGGCCGAACTAGTGCAAAAGTTCGTACCACAAAGTTGCGTTGGAATTTTTCACACGAACGCACCCAATCCACTCCATTGGACCCTAAACTGACGTTTTGGTGCGTTTCATATTGTTTGGGTGTATTCGGGACGTTTGCTTGCCTTACGAAACTCGGTGCAAAACGGGCCGAACTAGTGCAAAAGTTCGTGCCACGAAGTTGCGTCGGAATTTTTCGCAACGAACGCACCCGATCCACCCCATTGGACCCTAAACTGATGTTTTGGGGCGTTTCGTACTATTTGTGTGCATTCGGGGCCGTTTATTTGCCTTACGAAACTCTGTGCTAAACGGACCGAACTAGTGCAAAGGTTCGTGCCCCGAAGTCGCATCGGAATTTTTCGAAACAAACTCACCCAATCCACCCCATTGCACCCTAAACTGACGTTTTGGTGCGTTTCGTACTGTTTCGGTGCATTCGGGATGTTTGCTTGCCTTACGAAACTCGGTGCAAAACGGGCCGAAATAGCGCAAAAGTTCGTGCCACAAAGTCGCGTCGGTATTTTTCGCACGAACGCACCCAATCCACACCATTACACCCTAAACTGACGTTTTGGTGCGTTTTGTACTATTTGGGTGCATTCGGGACGTTTGCTTGCCTTACGAAACTCGGTGCAAAACGGGCCGAACTAGTGCAAAAGTTCGTGCCAGAAAGTCGCTTCGGAATTTTTCACATGAATGCACCCAATCCGCCCCATTGGACCCTAAACTGACGTTTTGGTGCATTTATTACTGTTTGGGCGCATTCGGGATGTTTGCTTGCCTTACGAAACTCGGTGCAAAACGGGCCGAACTAGTGCAAAAGTTCGTGCCACAAAGTTGCGTCGAAATTTTTCACACGAACGCACCCAATCCACCCCATTGGACCCTAAACTGACGTTTTGGTGCGTTTCATATTGTTTGGGTGTATTCGGGACGCTTGCTTGCCTTACGAAACTCGGTGCAAAACGGGCCGAACAAGTGCAAAAGTTCGTGCCACAAAGTCGCGTTGGAATTTTTCGCACGAACACACCCAATCCACCCCCATTGGACCCTAAACTGACGTTTTGGTGCGTTTTGTATTGTTTGGGTGCATTCGGGATGTTTGTTGCCTTACGAAACTCGGTGCAAAACGGGCCGAACTAGTGAAAAAGTTCGTGCCACAAAGTCGCGTCGGAATTTTTTGCACGAACGCACCCAATCCACCCCATTGCACCCTAAACTGACGTTTTGGTGCGTTTCGTACTGTTTCGGTGCATTCGGGATGTTTGCTTGCCTTACGAAACTTGGTGCAAAACGGGCCGAAGTAGTGCAAAAGTTCGTGCCACGAAGTCGCGTCGGAATTTTTCACAACAAACGCACCCAATCCACCCCATTGGACCCTAAACTGACGTTTTGGTGTGTTTCGTACTATTTGGGTGCACTTGGGATGTTTGCTTGCCTTACGAAACTCGGTGCAAAACGGACCGAACTAGTGCAAAAGTTCGTGCCACGAAGTCGCGTCGGAATTTTTCGCAACGAACGCACCCGATCTGCCCCATTGGACCCCAACCTGATGTTTTGGTGCGTTTTGTTCTATTTGGGTGCATTCGGGACTGTTTAGTTGCCTTAAAAAACTCGGAGCAAAACGGGGCGAACTAGTGCAAAAGGTCGTGCCACGAAGTCGCGTTGGAATTTTCCACAACGAACGCACCCGATCCACCCCATTGGACCCTAAATTGATGTTTTGGGGCATTTCGTATTATTTGTGTGCATTTGGGACCGTTTGGTTGCCTTACGAAACTCGGTGCAAAACGGGCCGAACTAGTGCAAAAGTTTGTGCCACAAAGTCGCGTCAGAATTTTTCTCAACGAACGCACCCAATCCACCCAATTGGACCCTAAACTGACGTTTTGGTGTGTTTCGAACTATTTTGGTGCATTCGGGACTATTTGATTGCCTTACGAAACCCGATGCAAAACAGGCCGAACTAGTCCAAAAGTTTGTGCCACGAAGTCGCGTCGGAATTTTTCGCAACGAACACACCCGATCCACCCCATTGGACCCTAAACTGATGTTTTGGGGCGTTTCGTACTATTTGTGTGCATTCAGGGCTGTCGGTACCCTATAGCAGGGATACCCACTCTTACTGCAGCAAGGCAGGACCCGCGTAGTTGTCCATAGCTGCGCGGGAAAGGCGGAGTAGCCAGGCCCCACAGGTCAGGCTCTTCCCTCACTAGGCCAACGGCCCCGGACCCGCTCCCCGCCTGGGGAAGGGTCCGGAGACGCCACGTATCCCTAAAGAAGGGAAGCTCCGTGCTGACCGCCGAGGCCCGGACCCCCATAGGGGTCCGGGACCTCCTGCGCCCGTCCGGACTACCCTCACCATGTAGGGGTCCGGAACCGCCATGTGTCCCGAGGACGCGGGATCGTGCGCGAGTCTTCCGCAGGGGGACTCGCCCACCCACCGCATTTAATGTGGTGGACAAGGCGTGCTCTGTCGCCGCGGTACGTGAGACAGCCTTTGTCAGGCCTCGCTGAGCACCGCGTATTACCAAGAAGCACAGTGCAGCCGCCTGTGCCGCACCCGCGCAGAGCCCGCCTGCAGCATTAAATGGATACGACAGCACGGCACTTTTCCATCATGCCGCCTACGCCGCAAGCTACACCACCCGCTTAAGCAATGTGACGGGCGGTGCCACTAGCTACGACAGGCCCGACCTGACAAGACGACGCTAGGACATGATGGACGAAGGGCTCCAGGAGCAGGAAAGGGAATCCAAGAGAGAGATCTCCTTTGCCTGCGACGCCATAATGTATGAACAGTACGTTAGTTTATACTGCATCATTGGACCCACCTGTTGGGGATCCAACGGCTGTGTACGCGCCCCCTTGAGATATAAAAGGGAGGCGCTCGCTGTGCACCAGACAGATCCAGACAGATCCGGACAGATCCGGACAGACTCAAGCTCTCGCACCTTCTCACTCTCGTGGGAAGGCAATACAACACACAGTGGACGTAGGGTATTACGCTCTGGCGGCCCGAACCACTCTAAATCCTGCTGTGTTCCTCGTGTTCTTGAGTGAGATCGATCTAAGACTAGCTACCCCCTGAGTACACACCCTCTGGGCTAGGGCGGGTGCCTTCCGCCACCCGGCCGTGGTTTGCAGCACCATGACATTTGGCGCGCCAGGTAGGGGCGCTAGCTGGTCGCGTTTCATCATCTTCTTCGTCCCCATGGTTCGCGTGGACGACGTGGAGATGACGGAGGGGGTGGCGTCCTCCACGCCACATGCCTCTCGCGTTCCTGCTCCAGGTGCAACTGTGCCTGTGGCGCAGCCACCGTTGGCGGCGGCGCGCGCCGCCCGCCGGCAAGAGTCAGGGCGCCCATCAAGGGCCCCCTCACAGGCTGCGAGCGGCGGAGCGCTGGCAGCGGCTAGGGAGTTGCTTCACAACCCCCCGGCTGAGGCAGCCTCGCCAGACGCCCTGAGGCAGTGGCGGGACGACGTCGATCATCTCCTCCATCTGGCTCAGGCCTCCCCCAGTTCTGCAAAGACTGGGCAACGACCTCCGCCTGGCAACGCGGTGGTACCTTACCACCAGCGTCAGGGCGGTGCGTCGGCATCTGTGCGCTCCCCTACCGTGAGGGGTGCACGAATAGAAGACTTGTGGGCGGAGCTCAACCGCCGGCGCGCGGGGGAGGATGCCCGCATCGCTGTCGAGAGGGCGCGAGAGCGCCGTCTCAACATTGAGGGACGCAACCTCAATGTCGATCTGGACGCGGCGGCACCCAGGCCTCCGGTGAACGCCCGGATTCAGTCAGGTGCACCGGTGGCCGGGGTGGGCTGTGCTGCGCTTGCGGAGCACCTCCGCGCCGTGGCGTGGCCACCCAAGTTCCGCCCCCACCTGCCGGAAAAGTACGACGGTACTACTAACCCGTCGGAATTCCTGCAGGTGTACGTTACCGCCATCACAGCGGCTGGTGGCAACGGCGCCGTCATGGCAAGCTACTTTCATGTAGCCTTGTCTGGGCCAGCCCGGACCTGGCTCATGAACCTCACACCTGGGACAATCCAGTCCTGGGAAGAGCTCTGTGCGAGGTTCACATCGAACTTCGCCATCGCCTACCAGCAGCATGGTGTGGAGGCACACCTTCACGCCGTGAGGCAAAAACCCGGGGAAACGCTTCGGGCCTTCATCTCGCGCTTCACCAAGGTACGGGGTACCATTCCTCGTATCTCAGATGCATCTATTATTACTGCTTTCCGCCAGGGGGTGCGTGATGAGAAGATGCTCGAGAAGCTGGCGACGCACGAGGTGGAAAGCGTCACTACGCTTTTCTCCCTGGCAGACAAGTGTGCCAGGGCCGCTGAGGGCCGTGCATGGCACTCAGCACCCCAAGACGGAGACACCAAGGCTGGTGGCTCCAGTGCTACCGCTCAGGGCGGTGGCAAGAAGAAGAAGAAGAACCGGGGTCGCGGGGAGCCGCATTCTGGCGGACCAGTCGTTGCAGCAGCAGCGCCAGCAGCGGCACCGGCTGCGGCTGCAGCGGCTGGGGGCTAGAATACACACGGCAAACGCCCTCGCCCGCAAGGTGGAAACGGAGGTTCATGCCCAGTGCATCCCACCGCTCGCCACAGCGCCGCCGACTGCCGCGAGATCCAAAAGCTCGCGAAACGGGTCAGTGGGCGGTGTGAGCAGTCCTCTAAGGATGGCTCACCCCCTCCTCGCCAGCGGGCCGACAAGGAGAAGGCCTCTGACAGTGGGGCCGCGGCCGGGGAGAAGGAGTTGGGGTACCAATCCCCCGCTCGAGAGCTGAAGGGCGTCTATCACGACGACGACTCCGATTCCGACAACGGCGACCGCCGCAAGAAGCTGTACGTAATGTATGGCGGGAGCTGGGAGCTTGTCTCCCGGCGGGACGTGAAGACCCTTCGCCGGGAGGTCCTTTCGGTGAAGCCGGGGGTCCCGAGGGCGGCGCCGCACCAGAGGTGGATGAACACCACCATCTCTTTCGGGCCATCCGACTGCCCGGAGAATATGGCCGGAGCTGGTGTGCTACCTTTAGTCACCACTCCTGTCATATCCAACGTGAGGCTCTACCACGTGCTGATTGACGGTGGGGCCGGCCTCAACGTCATCAGTTATGCAGCATTTAAGCAGCTGCAGATCCCAGAGTCCAAGCTGACTCCCTCTCGCCCATTTTCCGGAGTGGGCCCACACCCGGTGTTCCCCCTGGGGAGCATCACATTGCCGGTCATGTTCGGGATCGAGGAGAACTTCCGCACAGAGAGCGTCATGTTCGATGTTGCGGAGGTGAACCTCCCGTTCAACGCCATCATTGGCCGACCGGCACTCTACCGCTTCATGGCCATTGCCCACTATGGGTATTTGGTCTTGAAGATGCCTTCCCCTGCCGGAGTCCTCACCGTGCAGGGCGACCGCACCGCTGCCGTCGCTGCAGTTGAGAGACTGCATACCCTGGCGGTAGAGGCTGCACGCTCCGAGGAGATTCCGTCCACCTCGCAACCCAGGGCGCCTGCAAAGGCTCCCAAGGTCCAACCATCTGATCCGGACCAAGTTCCCGTGAAGTCGGTACAGATTGGAGCAGACTCCACCAGGACCACCCGCATTGCGAGGAACCTGGAGGAGAAATAGGAAGACGCGCTCATCGCTTTCCTCCGGGCAAATGTCGACGTGTTCGCCTGGGAACCGTCACAGATGCCCGGGATCCCCAGGGAAGTGATCGAGCACAATCTGAGGATCTACCCCGACGCCACGCCGGTGCGCCAGAAGCCTCGGAAGCAGTCCGTGGAGCGGCAGAACTTCATCCGCGAGGAAGTCCACATGCTCCTACACGCCGGCTTCATCGAGGAGGTCCACCATCCCGAGTGGTTGGCCAATCCGGTCGTCGTCCCAAAGGCCAACGGGAAGCTCCGGATGTGCATCGACTACACCAGCCTCAACAAGGCATGTCCAAGAGACCCCTATCCTCTTCCGCGTATCGATCAGATCGTGGACTCCACCTCCGGGTGTGATCTTTTGTCTTTCCTAGATGCATACTCTGGTTTCCACCAGATTCAGTTGTCTAGAGAGGATAGGAAGCATACTGCCTTTGTAACAGTAGATGGGCTTTATTGCTACATTGTCATGCCGTATGGTCTAAGGAATGCCTTACCCACGTTTGTACGAGCTATGAACAAAACCTTCTGTAATTTAATTAGAGATATTGTTGAGGTTTATGTCGACGACATTGTGGTCAAGACTAAGGTAGGGTCAACACTAGTGGAGGACCTGTCCCTCGTCTTCGACCGTCTTCGCGCCACGCGCACGAAGCTGAACCCAGAGAAGTGCATCTTCGGCGTCTCAACAGGGAAGCTGCTGGGTTTCCTGGTCTCGCATCGAGGCATCGAGGCAAACCCAGCCAAGATCAAGGCGATCGAAGCAATGAGGCCTCCTGGCCGCATCAAGGACGTCCAGAAGCTTACTGGATCTCTCGCTGCTCTTAGCCGCGTCATATCGAGGCTGGCTGAGAGGGCCCTTCCCTTCTTCAAGCTGTTGAGGAGGTCCGGTCCATTTTCATGGACCGAAGAGGCTGAACAGGCCTTCCAGGAGCTGAAGCAGCACCTCACCTCGCTGCCAGTATTGGTGGCTCCAGAACCCGGTGAGCCGTTGTTTCTGTATCTTGCTGCATCTGCGGAGGCGGTCAGCATGGTGCTGGTCGCCGAAAGGATGGAGCAAACTTGCCAGGGGAGCACCAAGGTCCTCTTGGCCAAGGATGGTGAGCCGGACCCCGGACACGGGGGCCCGTCAGCCTCACCCCAGCTTGAAGGTCCGGATCCTGCACAGGCAGGTCCGGAGGAGCCTCATCCCAGTGGGAACCCAGAACCATTGGGGGCCCAAGGGACAGATGTGGTGGACAAGGGCGAGCCGGACCCAGGAACTAGGGTCCGGACCGTCCAAAAGCCAGTCTACTACGTCAGTGAAGTCCTCCACGAGGCAAAGGCCAGGTATCTTGAGACGCATAAGCTTATCTATGCAATACTTATTGCGTCCAGGAAACTGCGCCACTACTTTCAAGCACACCGAGTTGTTGTAGTGACCTCTTACCCATTAAGAGCGATCCTACACAACTCCAATGCCACAGGCAATATCGCCAAGTGGGCAGCAGAGCTGGAAGAGTTCCAATTGGATTTCCAGCCACGCCATGCGGTCAAGAGCCAGATCCTGGCTGATTTCATAGCGGAGTGGACTCCTTCCCCAAGCAACCCTGGGGGTCCGGTCATAAATGTTGGACCCCCGGAGCCGGAAATCAGGACACCAGTCTTCACCGAGCCTCACTGGACACTCTTCTTTGATGGGTCCGCCCGCGAGAAGTGGGCCGGGGCTGGTGTGGTCCTCATCGACCCAAAAGGAGATCAGCTGAAGTACATGGTGCACCTTGAGTTCAAGGCCACCAACAACATGGCGGAATACGAGGCTCTGATCTTCGGCCTGACGCAAGCCCTCTCATTGGGGGTCCGGCAGCTTCTGGTGAAGGGGGACTCCCAGCTAATCATCAAGCAGGTCCGAGGGGATTGCAACTGCAACAATCCCCAGCTCGCGGCATACCTCATACACGTGAGGAAGCTCGAGAAGGACTTCGACGCCTTGGAACTGCAACACGTTCCCCGCGAGCACAACTCAGCAGCAGATGATCTCTCTGCGAGAGCATCTACCTGGGCATCTGTGCCTGAGGGTGTCTTTGAAAGACGGCTGCTGAAACCTACCGCCCAGCCTGCCAAGCCGGGTGAGGGGGATCAAGCTGGCACCTCGAAGCTAGCGGTGCCGGCAGCATTCCACCTATGGTGCCTAACCAGGGCTGTGTGTTCTGTTGAGGAACCTGGTGTCCTCACAGAGCCACCCCCACCTGCTTTGGGAGCTCCCGATGCATGGATCTCCGAGATCCGGGACTACCTGAAGGATAACATCCTCCCTGATGACGATGTGTCCGCTGAGCACATAGTCCGATTGGCTAAACGCTACGCGGTGGTAGAAGGGGATCTCTACCGCCGTGGCGCCAACGGAATCCTCATGCGATGCATTTCCCAGGGAGAGGGCCGCGAACTGCTCGCGGAGATCCATGGAGGCGAGTGCGGAAGTCATTCCTCCTCTCGCACGCTTGTTGGCAAGGCCTTTCGGCATGGCTTCTACTGGCCAACAGCACTCCAGGATGCGGCTGAGCTGGTAAGGTCCTGCAAAGCATGCCAATTCCATGCAAAACAAATACACACCCCAGCTCAAGCTCTGCAGATGATTCCACCCTCATGGCCATTCACTGTGTGGGGTGTGGATATCCTGGGGCCTTTCCCCCGGGCTGTCGGCGGATACCGGTTCCTCTATGTCGCCATCGACAAGTTCACCAAGTGGCCGGAAGTTACTCCTGTGGTGAATATTACTAAGAAATCAGCAGTCGCATTCCTCAGGTCCATTGTGTGCAGATTTGGCGTCCCAAACCGCATCATCGCGGACAACGGGACCCAATTCAAAAGCAGACTCTTCCAAGAGTACTGTGAGGACATCGGCATCCAGCTATGCTTTGCGTCTGTGGCACATCCCCGCAGCAATGGACAGGTTGAGAGAGCGAATGCAGAGATCCTCAGGGGACTCAAGACCCGCACCTACAACTGCTTGAAAAAGCATGGTGCCAAATGGGTTGACGAGCTTCCGTGTGTACTATGGGGCAACCGGACCACACCCAGCCGAGCTACCGGGGAGACTCCGTTCTTCCTGGTCTACGGGGCTGAAGCATGCCTTCCCCCAGAAATTCACCTGGGCTCACCACGGGTCCAGGCCTTTGACGAATCCATGCAGGAGCAGCTGCAGTGCGACGACGTGGACTTCGTTGATGAGCGAAGGTGGCGAGCAGCAATCCGAAATGCACGCTACAACTAGGCGCTCCGGCGCTATCATCAACGGTTCGTGCACAGTAGGGAGCTCCGGGCTGGCGACCTCGTCCTCAGACGGATCCTGAACCGAGCGGGGCTCCACAAACTCTCCCCCAGCTGGGAGGGGCCTTTCAAGGTTACAGAGGTATGCCGGCCCGGATGCGTTCGCCTCGCCACAGAAGACGGAGTGCCGCTGCCCAACCCGTGGAACATAGAGCATCTGCGTAAGTTTTACACCTAGGCAGAGCAGGGAAATAACTTTTCCTTTGTAATAAGATAGAGTTAGCGTGCGGCCGGAGCGGTTGAGGGCCACCCTCGTAAACCCGACCTCTGGCATCCATCGCACTAGCGGCTAACGCGCGGCTCAGAGCGGTAGAGGTCCGACCTCATAAACCCGGCCTCTGGCATCCATCGCGCAAGCCATGTACATCGAGATTGCAAAGGAAAGATTTTCTCCTAGTTCTGTCTTTGTGTCAAAGTTAAATTACGCATTTCGATTCTCGGAATTTTCGCTTTTTTCTAACCCCCGCGGGACCTCTGCCCTTGTTGCTGCAACTAAGATCTGCATTGAGCTGCTGGACTACCCTACAGGTCCGGACCCTCTTGCTGCTGGAGAGGGGTCTGGACCCCTAGGAACCTACTCTGGGGAGCGGGTACTTGTTTCCTGGGGTGGTTCGGAGCCCAGTGTAGCCGCTCAGCTGGTTCCGTACCCAAAAGCCTGCACTCTCCACCACCCTGTAACGAGTGCTCTAGTACCTAGAGCCGGGTAATTGGGGGCCCGGACCTCGTCCCAGCTCAAGAGCTGGCTTCCTAAGTCCAACACGGCGTGTCCAGCACTATATCTCAAAGGATCGAGCACAGCAAAGTGACCTCACCCACTGCTGCGAAGGGTCTGGGACGATGAAGCCAGGTTCGGAAAGATCGTGCTGTTTCCTGGAGTGGTCCGGAGCCCTGCGTAGCGCCTTAGCCTGGTTCCGACCCTAAGCCTACGCACTCCCCCACTCTGTAACAAGCACAGAGCTACCTGGGCCTGCGCATCTAGAGTCCTGGACCTGGTACCAGCCTGGGATTGGTCAGGAATGAGCCCCGCGGGTCTGCTACTAAGCTATAACTTTGAAGTGGTACACAGGTTAAAACCTGGCCAGTGGTAGACAGTCTCAAACCATTGAGCCTACCTACCAGGGTGTAACACCCTAACTTAATTTTCCTAGTTAATAATAAAATTAATTGGTTTTGTTTAATTTTCTAGGATTTAATTAGCTTAGTTTGCAT
Organism: Panicum virgatum; assembly: GCF_016808335.1. NCBI lineage: Eukaryota > Viridiplantae > Streptophyta > Magnoliopsida > Poales > Poaceae > Panicum > Panicum virgatum. The sequence continues at coordinate 25,065,435 of NC_053137.1, forward strand.
TTAATCTAATTTTGTTACATAAGTAATTAAAAAAAAATTATTTTAGGGTCAACATGTTTGTGCATCATGCTGGAGCATTGTTTTAATTGTTTGAGTGCTAGAGTGAATTCAAATTTATTTGAATTCGTTTGGCTTGAATTGAGTTAGAAATAGAATAGAAGGAGTATGAGAAGAAACCCAAACCAACCCAAAACCCACACCAACCTGGCCCAAAACCCAGCCAGCAGCCCAGCCCGGCCTGCTCCTTCCTCTGTCCCAAAACCCAAACCTAAGATCCAGCCCAGTCCCAAAACCCCGGCCCGATCAAACCACTGCGCGGCCCAGCCCACCTCCTCCCCGCCCGGCCCAGACATCCCCGGCCCGATCCCGCACGTCCGGCCCATCTCCACCCCGACGCGCAGTAGCCCAGCACTCGGCCCGGTCCGCCCCGCCTCCCTCTGCAAGTGCTCTGGCCCAGCCGCGCGCACGCCCGCTCCCACATCCCCCGCAGTGCCGCGCTCGCCTGCTCCCCAACCCGCGCGCTCGCTGACCCGCAGGCCCCACGCGTCAGTGGCCTCCCCCTCCCCTTCCTTTCCCCCTCCGCGCAGCGGCCGCGCCCGAGATGACCGGCGAGATCGCCGGGATCCTCTCCCTGCTGCTCCCCACCGCAATCCCCGCCCTGCTTCCTTTAAACCTCGCCCTAGTCTCCCCTTGCCCTCTCCCATCCCACAGCCGCCCGCCTTGCCTCTGCTCGGAGCAGAGCACACCGCCGCCACGCCGAGGCTCTGTTCCACCGTAGGCCGGCCGCTCCACTACAGCTCCTCCCTCTGGAAGTCCCCGATTTAACTCCGTCTCGACGCTCTGAAGCCCACCAAGCCCTTGCTCGCAACTCCGAGGCCCGCTCGCTCGGGAATTCCACCCGGACCCGTCTCAGGTGAGCGCCGCCGCCCCATGATTCCACGCCGCCGGCGTGTTTCCGCCCCCTGACCTGCTTGGTCCCTTTGCAGGGCCGTCGCGCAGCTTTCCACCCGAGCTCGACGCCCAGGGAAGCGTCCCCGCAGCCGCTCCTTGCGCTTCGTCGCCCTGCAGAACCGGAGCCGCCGCGCCACCGCGAAGCCCGCGCTCTACTGTTTCTCTAACCCTCTGGACCACCACCGAAGTTTCACGCGTGGGTAAGAAACCTCGGCGCGCTCCTGTTTCCCCTTTTTCCTTCCTCTATTGACGCGTAATCGGTCGCCGCAGTAGGATCTCGCCGTCTCGCCGCCGCACCAGGCCTCCGCCGTGCCGTGGCCCTGCGCCAATCCCCTAGATCTGTTTAGGGTGTCGCTCTCTCGCTCCCTGACCAAATTCCGCTCGAAGGCGAGCCCAGAATCACCGTTTTGATAAAGTCCGGCGACCTCGCCGCCGTGCGCCGCCGCGGGAACTCTGTTTCCGGCGGTCAGCGCCGCCGCCCGCGCCCCCAACCGATCTTGGCCGCCAGATCCGTATGCAACGGCCTGGATTAGATCTTGGATCAAGCCAACTAGAACCCTTAGATCTAGATCCAACGGCCTAAAACCGCGCGTACCGGTTCGGCCTGGAGTTTTTCTAAAGAGACCCCCGGTTTTGTTAATATCAACCCGCGGTCCAGATTTAGTCAAAAATAATTCCACTTAGGCCCTGTTTTATTCACGTAGCCCCCTAAGCTCTTTAGAATTTGAACCCGCCATCCATAGCTGCTGTTTTTACACGTTAGACCCTAGATTTAGTCTTTAATTACGTTTAGGCCCTCAGTTTTTGCAGAAAAGCCCCTGGAACTTCAGTTTTCTTACAAAAAAGCCCCTAGGACTTGTTTTAGGCCTAGTTTATGCGTTTTAGCTCCGTTTTTAGCGTTCTTTATATCCACACGATCGTTGTAACGCATAGAATAGTTCTAGAGTAGTTTTGTGTGCTATTTTTATGTATTGATGTATTGTTTCTTAATTTTTGTTAGTGTTTGCTTGAATGCTTATTCCTGTGCATTGTTTTGGCCATGTGTTCGTGAGTAGACGTTGATCCATCCGAGGAGCCCCAGTACCAGTACCCGGAGCAGCCGTCTTCCGAGCACTTTGAGCAGCAGCAGGAGCAGTACGAGGAAGGCAAGTATAACATGAACAACCCATCACTTTTAAATACATTTTCATACTGCATTTTAATACTGTATGCCTTTAAGGACTTCCCTAGCCACTTTATATCCTTTATATAACCTTTGGGTTGCATTTTGGTTAGTTGTGCTAGGTTGCTGCGCTATAACACACTCTGGTCCTTTTTAATTAATTTGATTAATGGTTTACTTGAATTTAATTCTGAGAGTGGCACTCTGTGTGGCTTGAGTGGCTCACTTCTCGTTAAAAGATGTTTTTTTTAGAAACATGGTTTAGGGGGCCAGCACGGTGCTTAGTGCTTGGTTGGCCACTCTCCATAAGGACCGGTTCATAGAGCGACAACCTGGGACAACAGCGCTACCACAAGGCTAGAATGGGATAGACTTGGCGTAATAATTAGATCTTTTTGGTTTGGAGTAACTTACCTGCGGGGCAAGAGTAGTAAGCTTCAATGGTCCCTGCTCCTCCGGCTTGGTCTGTGCTACGTGCTTGTACCCCTGGAGGTGGGCCCCATCGTCGCTGACCTAACTCTCGCGGTTACGCCTTACCAACGAGATTCTTTTTAAAGGCCTCGTAGTGAGTCGCTGGCCATCTCACCTAAGGAAGTGTGATGAACAACTGGCGTAGCTCACGACTTGTGGGTAAAGATGTGCAACCTCTGCAGAGTGTAAAACTGGTATACTAGCCGTGCTCACGGTTATGAGCGGCCCAGATCCTCCTTTTGATTAGTGAAGTTATCTCCTTCCGACGAGGGAGGTGCTTCTCGAGGTTACCATGGTGGCTTGGTCTTGGTTTGGTTCTCAGTAGTAGTATGATTAATTCTGATTAATTACTATGTAACTGGGTTAATGGTAACTCATCAACTCGTAGTAAATAGCTTTAATAAAATTTTGCCAACACTTAAAAGCTAATGCCGTTGAGTCAGCCAACCTTAGAGCCTCATAATTCGTGTTATACTTGTTGAGTACAAGTTGTGTACTCACCCTTGCCTCTTCTCTACTTTTTCCTCTCGGCTACGCTACTGCTGCTCAGTTCCTGCCGACACGAGGGAGTTCGTCCAGCGCTACCAGGACTACGAGGACTTCTAGGTGTTCGTCTCCCAGTCGACGTCCCTGTGGCGCCCTGCTTCAGCTTCGGAGAGCTTTTATCGTATTTTGTACTTCGCTTCCGCTGTATCAGACATTTTGTCACTATTGTAATAAATAACATTCGTATTCGCTTTATTATGTCTTTTTACGTGATATGTGCTATGATATACTGTTCATTCTGTTGTATATACGTGTGACTTGATCCTGGCACGTATATGATTGCTCGGTTTATGTTCTTTTATAAACCGGGTGTTACACAGGGGGTCCGAGTATCTGCTTCAAAGCTTTCATGCAGGATAAGAGCCAATCTCGATGGTAGACAGACTCAAAGCAACTGAGTCTCTCTCCCAGGGGGCCCGGGGCATCCACTTTGTCCCAGACATCATGGATGAATTCTGCATGCGTCAAATAGCTAAGATGCAGTATTGTTGCTACTATATAAGCGAACTTGATTTTTCTATCTGTAGTCCTGTATCCTACGCAGGGAACAAGGCGCTTGCTCGTCTTGCAGGCTATGCAGCCCTATGCCAAGGAGGTCCGCAGTATCTTCTACGGCTCAGATGGCAGACAGGTCCAAGCAACTGAACCTGTCTGCCAGAGGGCCAGGGCGCCGGGGTGCTGCATATTGCAAATCTACAACTGACAAACAGCTAAGTTGAAGTTTTTTCTGCTTCAAAAATTTCAGGTAGTACAAGTTTGTTACATAATGCAAAAGGAAAAAGATACGATGCCTAGCTCAAGAGTCTGCAGGTTCTCGCTTGAAGTAGGCGGCGACGAAGTCAACGACCTCCTGCACGCTGTCCCGAGCGGCGGCCTCCGTCTCCGCTACAGGGCCATCGATCACGGGCGCCAGCGAGATGGTCGGGTCGTGGCTCCGGAGGCAGGTCAGGATGTGCTCCGCCACCAGCCGGATCAGCTCGCGGCCCTCGGACTCAAGCTATCCAGCAAGGACTGGCCCCAGGCGCTGGAGCCTATCCGAAGCAGAACTCAGCACCGGGAGGGCGTCAGCTACCGAAGCTGGCGGCACCGCCACCTGGATCGGGCTCAGACCATGTGGCACCAGCGCCAGGCTTGCTTCGCTTGCCCAGTCAGCGATCCGCTGGGCCTCGACGCGCTGGTCTTCCTGATGCTTCCGGACCGCCTCCCGGACAGCCTCCTGCACCCGGGTGTCCAAGGCCGCCTTGGCCACCTCCACCTCGCGGGACCTCTCCTCGAGCTCGCGGGATCTCTCCTCGAGTCCGCGGGACCGCTCCTCCAGCTTGTCCTCCTTCTGCTCCGCATATACCTTCCGCTTCTTGAGCGACTCTCGCTGGCGCCCAAGCTCTTTCTCTATGCCGGTGGCGTGAGCCTCCCGCTTGGCGAGAGATTTCTGGTCCTCCTCCAAATCCGCCTCGTCGGCAGTCAGCTGGCAGGCTCTTTCCTGCAGTTGTTCACGCCATCCCTGCAGAGTCGTAGAGAAGACGTCGAGCTCCTGCCTCCGGACCTCGAGGTCCTCGCTGCGAGTCTCCAGCTCTGACTGCTGGGCTGCGAAGTGGGCCTCGAGGTCGGACCGTTGAGCAGCGAAGCCAACAACCTCTAGGGTGAAGTCCTGCTCCCGCTGCGCCAAGGATTTCTCTCGATTTGACACTGCGAGCTCTCGGTCAAACACCTTCTTAAGGTTGACTCGGTAGGCCTCTTGGTCCGCCTTGAGCTTTGACCGAGTTTCCGCGGCGTGGGAGGCTTCAGCCTTCGTGTGCGCCTCCAGGCGGTTGTGCCAGTCGGAGAGGCGCTGACGCTCGCTCTCCAGCGCAGACCACTCCCGCCGGAAGGCCACCTCGGCGGAGGAGGTTGCCTCCTCGATTGAACGCCGAACTCGCAACAGCACTTGAGGAAGCGGAGTCGCATCCTCCTCCGGGGATTGGAGCTGCAGGAGCCGCCTGCCAAAGACCACCTCCAACTCTTCCTCCGCAACAGGACCGGAGCTGGAGGTAGGGGCTTCCGCTGCGGCACTTGTCCCCGGCGCCTCCGCTGCCGCCGAGTCGGGCGTGGCCGGGCCCAGCTCTGGCGCCCCCGCTGCTGCCGAGTCGGGCGCGGCCGGTCCCAGCTCCGGCGCCCCCGCTGCTGCCGAGTCGGGCACGGCCAGGCTCAGCTCTGGTGCCCCCGCTGCCGCCGAGTCGAGCGCGGCCGAGCCCAACTCCGGCGCCCCCGCTGCTGCCAAGTCGGGCGTGGCCGGGCCCAGCTCCGGCGCCCCCGCTGCTACCGAGTCTGGCGCGGCCGGGCTCAGCTCGCGGCGCCCCCGCTGCCGCCGAGTCGGGAGCGGCCGGGCCCAGCTCCGGTGCCCCGTTGCCGCCGAGTCGGGAGCGGCCGGGCCCAGCTCCGGCGCCCCCGCTGCCGCCGAGTCGGGAGCGGCCGGGCCCAGCTCCGGCGCCCCCGCTGCCGCCGAGTCGGGAGCGGCCGGGCCCAGCTCCGGCGCCCCTGCTGCTGCCGAGTCGGGCGCGGCTGGGCCCCAGCTCCGGCGCCCCCGCTGCCGCCGAGTCGGGCGCGGCCGAGCCTAACTCCGGCGCTCCCGCTGCCGCCGTGGCGGACGCGGCCGCATCGGGTGCCCCCGCCACCGATACGTCAGGAGTGGCTGCGCCCTGCACTGGCACCTCCACCACCGTGTCTGGTGCGGCTGCACCCAGCACCGGCGCCACCGCCGCCGCCGCTGCTGCACTGAGCACTGCGGAGTCTGGAAATGGCATGACAGTCAGCATCGCGTCATGTGCCACGGAGTAAGCAGCAGGACGCCGTACCTGAGGGTCCCGCACCTGCTGCCACCGTCGCTGTCGATGCCGAGGTCGCCGCCGCCCGGGCACCTGCTGATGTGCCAACGGTGGTAGAAGAACCGCTGGGGCGGGAAGCCCTGGTAGCAAAGCAGAAAAGCCATCAACAACAAAAAAAACGAACAAACAGAACACCGGCACAAGGGAGGAGAGCAGGATGACACCAACCCAGCAGTACCGGGTACCCAGCGTCCCCGGAGCCCGGGCTTTTTCTCTTGCGGCTGCTGCTGTTGCTGTTGCTGTTGTTGCCCCTGCAGCTGCGATGCAGGCGCAACCCGGGCCTGCACCCGTTGCTGCTGTTCCTGCGGCTGCGGCATGGGCGCAACCCGGGGTCGCACCTGTTGCTGCTGCTGCAGTCCGCGTGCCTCCTGCCGCTGCTCTTGCGGCTGCTCCTGCTGCTGCTGCTCTTGCTGCCGGCGGGATGAATTCCTCGGCGGCGATGGTGGTGGTCCAGTTGCGCCAGAGGACCCGTGGGGGCCGGCAGCCCGGGAGCTACCCTAGCCTGCGCCCTCAGAAGACCTCTGGCGCTTCGCGGCGGGCTCCGAGACCAGGGTCCCGTCGCCCCGGAGTAGCCTCCGCCGGCCTACGTCCCCCGACGACGCACCGGAGCTGCTCTGAGCCCGGCTGGAGCCGGCCGCGGCCGCGCTGCTAGCCGCGGCCTGTTTCCCCTTCGTAGTGGCGCCGGACCCCGCAGCGCTCAGCGTAGCCTGATCCCCGGACGTGCCAGGGATCCGGAGCCCACGGTTCGGGTCACCCCCGGTCTGCCGTGGGGCCAGTCCCCCGTCGTCCAGGGTTGGCAGGGTGGCCAGCACCGCCACCCTCGCCGGGTCCTCGCAGAGGGGGACTATGCTCTGCGGGAAAATCAGGTTCTCTGGGATGAAGGTGTCTCCCGTCACGTTCCGCACCAGGACCTCCAAGGCCTCCTGGGTCAGATCGCTTCCCTCCCCGCGGTGGGTCCTGCTGCAATCGTTGAGGCCGGTGAAGCTCCACGCCGGTCGCGGCCGCTGCTTTAGGGGGGCGATCCGGCGCTTCACGAAGTCGCCGAGCACGTGCCATGAGGTGAGGCCGCTCCCTGCCAGTGACCTGATCTTATCCAGCACGGAGCCGAACTCCGGCTGCAGCGATGGCTTGGCCCTCCAGGATGCTTTATCGGAGGCGGGCCCCGCGGTCGGCAGGACAAGGCGCTTGTTGGCTTCGGTGGTGGCGATCAACCAATCCCTGCGCCACTCCTCCCACCTTCCGCCAGCAAGGCCCGGAATGTAAGGAGTCGGCAGGTCACTCCTTATCTGGAAGTAGTACACTCCCACTTCGTCCCTGCTCCTTCCGGACCTCACCAGGATGAAGAAGTAGCGGAAGAGGATGACGCAGGGACGCACTCCCATGAACATCTCGCATAGATGCACAAAGATGGACGCCAGGAGGAGGGAGTGGGGTGTCAGATGCTGAAGCTGGAGGCCGAAGTCTTCCAGCAGCAGCAGCAAGAATGAAGAAATCGGCAGTCCCACACCGGCGGAGACGTGCGAGGTGAATAGCACGAACTCCCCGGTGCGGAGGTTGCCAAGGGGAACCGAGCCTGCTCGCACCCCCCAGCCGGTCTCCTGAGCGCTCCACCCAAGCAGGCGGCGCACTGTGTTCAGCTCTCCCTCGGTCTGGAAGCGACGGGGATGAACAAGAGATGCCATCTCTTGGTGGGTGAGGAAGGAGCCTGTGTAGGGGGGAGAGAAGGGCGAGGGAAGATCGGAGGCAAAGGGGCGCAAAGGCTGGAGGAAGAAGACGAATGCGGGAAAAACGGGACGAAGTAATGCAAAATTTGTGCCACAAAGTCGCGTCAGAATTTTTCGCAACGAATGCATCCGATCCACCCCATTGCATCGTAAACTGACGTTTTGGTGCGTTTTGTCCTATTTGGGTTCATTCGGGACCGTTTGGTTGCCTTACGAAACACAGTGCAAAACGGGCCGAGCTTGTGCAAAAGTTCGTTCCATGAAGTCGAGTCGGAATTTTTTGCAATGAACACACCCAATCCACCCCATTGGACCTTAAACTGACGTTTTGGTGCATTTCGTACTGTTTCGGTGCATTCGGGATGTTTGCTTGCCTTACGAAACTTGGTGCAAAACGGGCCGAAGTAGTGCAAAAGTTCGTGCCACGAAGTCGCGTCGGAATTTTTCGCACGAACGCACACAATCCACCCCATTGGACCCTAAACTGACGTTTTGGTGTGTTTTGTACTATTTGGCTGCATTCGGGATGTTTGCTTGCCTTACGAAACTCGGTGCAAAACGGGCCGAACTAGTGCAAAAGTTCGTGCCACAAAGTCGCGTCGGAATTTTTCGCACGAACGCACCCAATCCACCCCATTGGACCCTAAACTGACGTTTTGGTGCGTTTCGTACTGTTTGGGTGCATTCGGGACGTTTGCTTGCCTTACGAAACTCGGTGCAAAACGGGCCGAACTAGTGCAAAAGTTCGTGCCACAAAGTCGCGTCGGAATTTTTCGCACGAACGCACCCAATCCACCCCATTGGACCCTAAACTGACGTTTTGGTGCGTTTCATACTGTTTGGGTGCATTCGGGACATTTGCTTGCCTTACGAAACTCGGTGCAAAACGGGCCGAACTAGTGCAAAATTTCGTGCCACGAAGTCGCATCGGAATTTTTCCGACGAACGCACCCAATCCACCCCATTGGACCCTAAACTGACGTTTTGGTGCATTTCATTTTGTTTGGGTGTATTCGGGACATTTGCTTGCCTTACGAAACTCGGTGCAAAACGGGCCGAACTAGTGCAAAAGTTCGTGCCACGAAGTCGCGTCGGAATTTTTCACAACGAACGCACCCGATCCACCCCATTGGACCCTAAACTGATGTTTTGGGGCGTTTCGTACTATTTGTGTGCATTCGGGGCCGTTTATTTGCCATACGAAACTCTGTGCTAAACGGACCGAACTAGTGCAAAGGTTCGTGCCCCGAAGTCGCATCGGAATTTTTCGCAACAAACTCACCCAATCCACCACATTGGATCCTAAACTGACGTTTTTGTGCCTTTTGTACTACTTGGGTGCATTCGGGGCCATTTGGTTGCCTTACGAGACTCGGTGCAAAACGGGCCGAACTAGTGCAAAAGTTCGTGCCACAAAGTCGCGTTGGAATTTTTCGCACGAACACACCCAATCCACCCCATTGGACCCTAAACTGACGTTTTGGTGCGTTTTATACTGTTTGGGTGCATTCGGGATGTTTGTTGCCTTACGAAACTCGGTGCAAAACGGGCCGAACTAGGGAAAAAGTTCGTGCCACAAAGTCGCGTCGGAATTTTTTGCACGAACGCACCCAATCCACCCCATTGCACCCTAAACTGACGTTTTGGTGCATTTCGTACTGTTTCGGTGCATTCGGGATGTTTGCTTGCCTTACGAAACTTGGTGCAAAACGGGCCGAAGTAGTGCAAAAGTTCGTGCCACAAAGTCGCGTTGGAATTTTTCGCACGAACACACCCAATCCCCCCCATTCCACCCTAAACTGACGTTTTGGTGCGTTTTGTACTGTTTGGGTGCATTCGGGATGTTTGTTGCCTTACGAAACTCGGTGCAAAACGGGCCGAACTAGTGAAAAAGTTCGTGCCACAAAGTCGCGTCGGAATTTTTTGCACGAACGCACCCAATCCACCCCATTGCACCCTAAACTGACATTTTGGTGCGTTTTGTACTATTTCGGTGCATTCGGGATGTTTGCTTGCCTTACGAAACTTGGTGCAAAACAGGCCGAAGTAGTGCAAAAGTTCGTGCCACGAAGTCGCGTCGGAATTTTTCACAACAAACGCACCCAATCCACCCCATTGGACCCTAAACTGACGTTTTGGTGTGTTTCGTACTATTTGGGTGCACTTGGGATGTTTGCTTGCCTTACGAAACTCGGTGCAAAACGGACCGAACTAGTGCAAAAGTTCGTGCCACGAAGTCGCGTCGGAATTTTTCGCAACGAACGCACCCGATCTTCCCCATTGGACCCCAACCTGATGTTTTGGTGCGTTTTGTTCTATTTGGGTGCATTCGGGACTGTTTGGTTGCCTTAAAAAACTCGGAGCAAAACGGGGCGAACTAGTGCAAAAGGTCGTGCCACAAAGTCGCGTTGGAATTTTCCGCAACGAACGCACCCGATCCACCCCATTGGACCCTAAACTGATGTTTTGGGGCATTTCGTATTATTTGTGTGTATTCGGGACCGTTTGGTTGCCTTACGAAACTCGGTGCAAAACGGGCCGAACTAGTGCAAAAGTTTGTGCCACAAAGTCGCGTCAGAATTTTTCTCAACGAACGCACCCAATCCACCCAATTGGACCCTAAACTGATGTTTTGGTGTGTTTCGAACTATTTGGGTGCATTCGGGACTATTTGATTGCCTTACGAAACCCGATGCAAAACAGGCCGAACTAGTCCAAAAGTTCGTGCCACGAAGTCGCGTCGGAATTTTTCGCAACGAACACACCCGATCCACCCCATTGGACCCTAAACTGATGTTCTGGGGCGTTTCGTACTATTTGTGTGCATTCAGGGCCGTTCGGTTGCCTTACGAAACTCGGTGCAAAACGGGACGAAGTAATGCAAAATTTGTGCCACAAAGTCGCGTCAGAATTTTTCACAATGAATGCATCCGATCCACCCCATTGCATCGTAAACTGACGTTTTGGTGCGTTTCGTCCTATTTGGGTTCATTCGGGACCGTTTGGTTGCCTTACGAAACACAGTGCAAAACGGGCCGATCTTGTGCAAAAGTTCGTTCCACGAAGTCGAGTCGGAATTTTTCGCAATGAACACACCCAATCCACCCCATTGGACCTTAAACTGAAGTTTTGGTGGGTTTCGTACTATTTGGGTGCATTCAGGACCGTTTGGTTGCCTTACGAAACTCGGTGCAAAACGGGCCAAACTAGTGTAAACGTTTGTGCCACGAAGTCGCATCGGAAGTTTTCGCACAAACGCACACAATCCACCCCATTGGACCCTAAACTGATGTTTTGGTGTGTTTTGTGCTATTTGGCTGCATTCGGGATGTTTGCTTGCCTTACGAAACTCGGTGCAAAACGGGCCGAACTAGTGCAAAAGTTTGTGCCACAAAGTCGCGTCGGAATTTTTCGCACGAACGCACCCAATCCACCCCATTGGACCCTAAACTGACGTTTTGGTGCGTTTCGTACTGTTTGGGTGCATTCGGGACGTTTGCTTGCCTTACGAAACTCGGTGCAAAACGGGCCGAACTAGTGCAAAAGTTTGTGCCAGAAAGTCGCGTCGTAATTTTTCGCACGAACGCACCCAATCCACCCATTGGACCCTAAACTGACATTTTGGTGCGTTTCTTACTGTTTGGTTGCATTCGGGACGTTTGCTTGCCTTACGAAACTCGGTGCAAAACGGGCCGAACTAGTGCAAAATTTCATGCCACGAAGTCGCGTCGGAATTTTTCCCACGAACGCACCCAATCCACCCCATTGGACCCTAAACTGACGTTTTGGTGCGTTTCATTTTGTTTGGGTGTATTCGGGACGTTTGCTTGCCTTACGAAACTCGGTGCAAAACGGGCCGAACTAGTGCAAAAGTTCGTGCCACGAAGTCGCGTCGGAATATTTCGCAACGAACGCACCCGATCCACCCCATTGGACCCTAAACTGATGTTTTGGGGCGTTTCGTACTATTTGTGTGCATTCGGGGCCGTTTATTTGCCTTATGAAACTCTGTGCTAAACGGACCGAACTAGTGCAAAGGTTCGTGCCCCGAAGTCGCATCGGAATTTTTCGCAACAAACTCACCCAATCCACCACATTGGATCCTAAACTGACGTTTTTGTGCCTTTTGTACTACTTGGGTGCATTCGGGGCCATTTGGTTGCCTTACGAGACTCGGTGCAAAACGGGCCGAACTAGCGCAAAAGTTCGTGCCACAAAGTCGCGTCGGTATTTTTCGCACGAACGCACCCAATCCACCCCATTACACCCTAAACTGACGTTTTGGTGCGTTTCGTACTATTTGGGTGCATTCGGGACATTTGCTTGCCTTACAAAACTCGGTGCAAAACGGGCCGAACTAGTGCAAAAGTTCGTGCCAAAAAGTCGCATCGGAATTTTTCGCACGAACGCACCCAATCCGCCCCATTGGACCCTAAACTGACGTTTTGGTGCATTTCTTACTGTTTGGGCGCATTCGGGATGTTTGCTTGCCTTACGAAACTCGGTGCAAAACGGGCCGAACTAGTGCAAAAGTTCGTGCCACGAAGTTGTGTCGGAATTTTTCACACGAACGCACCCAATCCACCCCATTGGACCCTAAACTGATATTTTGGTGCGTTTCATATTGTTTGGGTGTATTCGGGACGTTTGCTTGCCTTACGAAACTCGGTGCAAAACGGGCCGAACTAGTTCAAAAGTTCGTGCCACAAAGTCGCGTTGGAATTTTTTGCACGAACACACCCAATCCACCCCATTGGACCCTAAAATGACATTTTGGTGCGTTTTGTACTGTTTGGGTGCATTCGGGATGTTTGTTGCCTTACGAAACTCGGTGCAAAACGGGCCGAACTAGTGCAAAAGTTCGTGCCACAAAGTCGCGTCGGAATTTTTCGCACGAATGCACCCAATCCACCCCATTGCACCCTAAACTGACATTTTGGTGCGTTTTGTACTGTTTGGGTGCATTCGGGATGTTTGCTTGCCTTACGAAACTTGGTTCAAAATGGGCCGAAGCAGTGCAAAAGTTCGTGCCACGAAGTCGCGTCGGCATTTTTCACAACGAACACACCCAATCCACCCCATTGGAGCCTAAACTGACGTTTTGGTGTGTTTCGTACTATTTGGGTGCACTTGGGATGTTTGCTTGCCTTACGAAACTCGGTGCAAAACGGACCGAACTAGTGCAAAAGTTCGTGCCACGAAGTCGCGTCGGAATTTTTCGCAACGAACGCACCCGATCTGCCCCATTGGACCCCAACCTGATGTTTTGGTGCGTTTTGTTCTATTTGGGTGCATTCGGGACTGTTTGGTTGCCTTAAAAAACTCGGAGCAAAACGGGGCGAACTAGTGCAAAAGGTCGTGCCACGAAGTCGCGTTGGAATTTTCCGCAACGAACGCAACCGATCCACCCCATTGGACCCTAAACTGATGTTTTGGGGCATTTCGTATTATTTGTGTGCATTCGGGACCGTTTGGTTGCCTTACGAAACTCGGTGCAAAACGGGCCGAACTAGTGCAAAAGTTTGTGCCACGAAGTTGCGTCAGAATTTTTCTCAACGAACGCACCCAATCCACCCAATTGGACGCTAAACTGACGTTTTGGTGCGTTTCGAACTATTTGGGTGCATTCGGAACTATTTGATTGCCTTACGAAACCCGATGCAAAACAGGCCGAACTAGTCTAAAAGTTCGTGCCACGAAGTCGCGTCGGAATTTTTCGCAACGAACACACCCGATCCACCCCATTGGACCCTAAACTGATGTTTTGGGGCGTTTCGTACTATTTGTGTGCATTCAGGGCCGTTCGGTTGCCTTACAAAACTCGGTGCAAAACGGGCCGAACTAATGCAAAATTTGTGCCACAAAGTCGCGTCAGAATTTTTCACAACGAATGCATCCGATCCACCCCATTGCATCGTAAACTGACGTTTTGGTGCGTTTCGTCCTATTTAGGTTCATTCGGGACCATTTGGTTGACTAACGAAACACAGTGCAAAACGGGCCGAGCTTGTGCAAAAGTTCGTTCCACGAAGTCGCGTCGGAATTTTTCGCAACGAACACACCCAATCCAACCCATTGGACCCTAAACTGAAGTTTTGGTGGGTTTCGTACTATTTGGGTGCATTCGGGATGTTTGCTTGCCTTACGAAACTCGGTGCAAAACGGACCGAACTAGTGCAAAAGTTCGTGCCACAAAGTCGCTGTGGCGGAACCACCCAAAACTACTGGGCCCGGGTGCACTGATCTTTGTTGCTAAGCAACTCTGACCCAATTTGGCACTCATCGGTAGTTCCTCGAGTGAAGCCTCGATAAAAGCCACGCTATTCCAGGATCAGTAGACAACACTCACATGAAGGTGAGCCCAGAGATTACAACACAAACCATTTCATACATCTCAGAGTGATTGCAGCGGAAAGAAAATTTATTACAAACCATGTTCAGGGAAGCAAAGTACTACGGAGTTCCAACTAGTCAATTATTTAAGTCTCATGTTCAGCGAAAGTAGTAAAGATAACTAGCGAGATAACGTGACGCATCGATAAAGCCTGTTCGAATGCGTCACTCAGCAGGAGGGTGATTAGCACCAGCTGAAGGGCCATCCCACTCAACAGACCAACCCGGGGGCAGAGTACAAGGCCAAGTAAGACTTGCAAACAGATCTTCAAAGTTAGTACCTGAAAAATAGTGCCACAAGTAAGGCTGAGTATACTAATACTCAGCAAGACTGACCCGTCTCCAGATATAACATAGTCCGATAACTAGACATGCAAGGCTTTTTGGTTGGTGGGGTTTGCTTGCCAAAAATGCCGCTAAGTGTTGATCCTTACTTTCGGGTTTTACTCAGCTGGATTCTAGTGGGATTAACCATTCTAAATTTGCAACTTACTCTACACAATCATGGTAGAGCAATCATTTAATCAACCAGCAGTATTATCATCATCATGTTCCACTTGTTACTCTATGTGACCGAAATCATTAAGCAATCTCATGCCGTGAGAGGCGGACGATACCGAATCGAATTTCAACCTGGCCAGGGGAACCTAGACCACATGCATGGGGATCGACTTCGCTCCCGCCCACGCTACTTTTCCCCTTTCTTTCCAGTCCGTGGATCCGGAACACCCTCCCCACTACAGAGTCCGACCACTCTGCACCCGTACGTCGCGACATAAAATAAACCCTACTTCTACCAGGAGGGTGCGAGATCGTTCCACTCGCCGGTCCAATCAGGTACTTAAGCTTACCGATTACTATATTTCTCGGTATGTGGCTAGTACTTTCAAACGCTTAACGAAATGAGCCACACACCGCGACCTTAGCCATTTTTGACTACACCAGCGGGGTATCACAACTACACAACCCCGCCCGTTGTCCTTACATTTCAACAGGAATTAAAGTCAGTACAATTCCTATTTGCTCGCGAGAGGCAGGGAACCACTCGACTTCTACCGTACCTATTTAGCATGGCAACTAGTCGATAAAAAGGATCCGGTATCAAACATAGGTTCCTATGGATCATGCATCTAAGGTTTTCGATCAACGCCTAGAAAACTTAAATGCAGAAAACAAAATATTACAATACATTAATAAATAGATAGCTGAATGATAATTCGGAAAATAGTGGGATTATGCTCCGGGGCTTGCCTTCTTGGGCACTGTCAGGCAGAAAAGCCTCTGGGGCTTGGCCCAGGTCTTGAGACAAGTTAGTACAGTTCAGATTAACCTCCTGCTCCGCACGAGAGTCCGCGGGCACCAATTCGTAGTCACCGTCCGCGAGATTAACCGTTTCTATATGCAATGCGAGATTATGAGTTATTCATGGATAACAATTTCTTTCCTTCACGATAAAGTTGTAGTCCAACAAAAGTTACTTTAGTGATGATTTCAACAGTTTATTTCATGGGCAGTCATTTATAGAGTAGTAAACATAACTATGTTTCACCATGAATGAGTGGGGTTTTGGTTTCCATTTTTAATTTCAATACATAGCATGCTTTCATTATTTCGTAACAACCCAAATTCACTAATGAGCTAGTGAGGAAACACCAAAGTAACCCAGATTCACATTAAGTACTTATGGTATAGATTTCAGCATTTAACCATAAAGCAAAAACTATAACTATTCATGCAAGTAGATCACTCTAGTTACTTCATCTTTTTTACATAACGTTTAATATGGGTTATGGTGCTACAAATTTTACGAGAGCAACTTCATAGCATCTACTCAGCACTGAAATTTTTCCAGATTTTATTCACTTATATAACTGAGGTAATAAAAAGAACAAAAACAGCAAGCTTTTAACTAAGATTAATTCTACAGAGAGTTTTACTAGGGATATGGCTCTCAAATTTTTACTAGAGACTAGGCATGAGCTAAACATACTCCAGAAAAATTTTCAAGATTTAACTCACTATGATAAATTAGTTATTCAGTGAACTTAGCATGAGTTTGCATAAATTTCTCAAGGTACATTTAACCAGTATTGCTTATGAACTTTTTATTACAGGTAGAGCATACTCCAAACAAGATCGTGCCCAAAAATAATGATCAGAAACATTGTAGATTACTCAGAACAAAAATAGTAAATCTAGCCCTAAGATGCTAAGCATGATTATTCAACAAAGCAAAACTCAGTAACTGCAGCTCAAAATTTTTATACAGGAACAAAGAGCTAAAAAGAGACTCCATAAATAAATATAGATTTTTCTGAGCATAAGAACTATATATGAGGAATTAAGTTGATTAAACCAGCATAAATCATGGTATATAGCACATGAACTCTAATAAATCTAAAATTTAGGTATTAACAGTGTTTTAGCTTTACATGCACGTAGTAAAAATTTCAGAGCAAGTTCATGTGCATATTTTCCAGAATTAAATTGCTAACAACAGATTAGAGAATCTTGATTGTTCCAATATGATACTACTTTGGTTGGGTGCCATATTTTTACTGTGATCTTAAAATTTCCTTAGTGACAATATATCCAAAATTCAAGGTCATTTGATGGGCAGAACTTCATGAACATGCATAAGGTGGTTTTCTTATTCTTTTCCCTAGATTAAATTCGGTTGAGTTTCTGCAAATGTGAATGTTACAAAATTTGTAGATCTTGTTACAAGGAATCCAGATCAGTTGAGTTTGCATTTTTCCGATTTTTCTGTGATTTGTTTCGCATTTTAGGAGTTCACTGGTATACACTGAAAAACTTGCAGAAACACCCTTAAACGAAAAAAAACAATTTACAACCGGGTCCTTCGCCGGCCTTCTCCGCCGTGGCATCTTGCCGGTGGTGTTCTGCGGTGCAGGGCTTACCGGGGCTGCCACGGGGAGGCGCGTGGGAGAGAAAGGATCGAGGAACACCTACCCTGGTCGACGTTCGAGCGTCTGGTGCACGGGTTCGAGCTCGTCGGCGTCAATGGCGGGGTGGTTGTTCGGTTCGCCGGTGCTGGAGGTGAAGGAGGGCTCGGGGTAGGGGAACAGGGAGCGCACGAGTACCGCGTGAGCTCGTGGATGCTTCTGGGGTAGCTGTCGTGCTCGGTCTCCTTCGGAGCTGGCCGGTCCGCGGTGAGCCTGAGCTCGCCGGCGGCGGCGCAAAAGGGGAACGGCGTCGGGAGGAGGTTTGGGTTCGATTCCGCGCGCGTGGAGCGTATCTAGGAGGTGGCGAAGCTATTGCGGTGGTCGGAGGGGGCAATGTGGGGCTGGGCTAGCCGGTCCGCGCGAGCTGGATCTCGGCGGCCATGGCGGAGCGGCGGGAGGAAGAAGAAGGAGGAGAAGAGGCGCGACGGTGGAGCTCTGGGGGTCTTTATAGGCCAAGGAGCTCCAGGGCGAGGGATGCAGCGATTGGGGGAGGTCGATTTGGGTCAGGGGCGCACGACGGCGAGCGGGCGGAGCTGCAACGGCGCGGCGTAGGGCGGGGGGTGTCGTGGCGGCTCGGGGAGCGGCCTGGGACGCGTGTGCGCGTGAGGAGGTGCCAAGGGGCGGGCCAGGTGGCGCTGGGGGACTTCCTGGGTCCATTTGGCCGCGGGCGCGCGGTGGACGAAGTCCACCGGCGGCGTACAGCGGGCGGCGGGCGAAACAGAGCCAGCCGGGAGAGAGAGATGGAGATGGGGGCTCTTTTGCGATTTCTAAAAATTCCAGGGACCTCTCGGTAAACTGAAATTATCTCCTAATTGGAGGGCTCAAATGGAAAAGTGTTGAATACCACTTTTGCATAACTTTTCAAGATCTACAACTTTCGTGTTATGCAAATTTTCATTTGAAACTCACATTTCGAACTATTGGTACATTTGCATATTTGCACAAAAGGGCTTTAGTTTTATTCAGTTTTTGACTTGATTTTGGCTGAAGTTCAATTGAGCACATGTCAATTGAAACACCTCTCATGAGCCAACAAAAATTTTGTGCACATTTTTGAATTAAATTTTGAGTAGCTTTTCACTCCTTTTTCTTTTTCCTTTAATTTCTTTTGTATGATTTGTCTTTATTTGATCCTTTCTCTTTGAATTAATTTCTCAAATTTTTCTTTTAACTTTAACTTAGGTACATTGATTGTATTTAATGTGCTAACACCTGAGGTGTTACAACCTACCCCCCTTAAAAAGAATCTCGTCCCGCGATTGGATGATTGAATTGAGGTGGGGAAAATGATATACCTGAGGTAGAGCTAAGGAAACCCGGATAATGCCGATTAAGATAATCCTCCGTCTCCCAGGTGGCTTCTTCTTCAGTGTGATGAGACCACTGAATTTTATACATTTTTACCACCTTTCGACGAGTACCTCTCTCTTTTTGATCCAGAATTCTGAGTGGATATTCGGTATATGAGAGATCGGGCTCCATTAAAATTTCCTGTTGATCAATGATTTCCGTAGGAACTCGAACACATTTCTTGAGTTGGGATATATGGAAAACATTATGGATGGCGGCAAGTCGTGAAGGAAGTCGCAAACGATAAGCCACGGGTCCACATTCTTCAATGATTTCATATGGCCCGACATAGCGAGATGCGAGCTTACCCCTGACTCCGAAACGTTGAACGCCTCGAGTTGGGGACACTCGTAAATAGACGTGGTTACCAACCATGAACTTCAAAGGATCCCTTCTTTTATCGAAATAACTCTTTTGCCGAGACTGGGCTGCTCGGAGATTAGCTTGTACTATTTTTACTTTCTCCTCAGCCTCGACCACTAATTCGGGTCCAAATATTTGACGTTCCCCAGTCTGGTACCAACACAAAGGGGTTCGACACCGCTGACCATACAAGACCTCAAATGGTGCCATCTTCAGACTGGCCTGATAGCTGTTGTTATAAGAAAACTCAGCCAAGGATAAACACTTGTCCCAGTTCTTGTCATAGTGGATGACACATGCTCGAAGCATATCCTCAAGAATTTGATTCACCCTTTCGGTCTGTCCGTCAGTCTGTGGATGGTAAGCTGAGCTTCGAATTAATTTGGTTCCGAGAGCCTCGTGGAGTTGCTCCCAAAACCTTGCCACAAACTGAGGACCACGATCCGATATAATGGTTTTGGGTATACCGTGTAGGCAGAAAATCCGATCAATATAGATTTCAGCATATTTCTTGGCTCGATATTCAGTATGCACTGGAATAAAATGAGCAGTCTTTGTGAGCCTATCAACAATGACCCAAATGGAATCATGGTGCTGAGAAGTATTTGGTAAGCCCACGATGAAATCCATGCTGATATCTTCCCATTTCCAAGACGGAATTGGTAGCGGTTGGAGAGTTCCAGCAACCTTCAAGTGACTAGCTTTCACTCTCTGACAGGTGTCACACTCTGCGACATATTTAGCAATCTCTCTCTTCATGCGGGTCCACCAAAAATTTTGTTTTAGATCTTGGTACATCTTGGTGCTACCCGGATGAATAGAGAATTTAGAGAGATGGGCTTCGTCCAGGATTTGTTTCCGCAGCTCAGGATTCTTGGGAACGACTAGGCGATCCTCGAACCACAAAATTCCTTTATGGTCCACTCGGAAACACTTATATTTATTTTCACCTTCTACTACCTTCTGCTTGATGATACCAACACTTTTGTCCCGTAATTGTGCCATGATGACCTTGTCGTGAAGTGTCGGTTCCACCGAAATATGATTCAAAGAACCTTGAGGGATGATTTCTAATTTCAGCTTTTGCATTTCAGCACACAATGTGTCATTATACGACTCCACTGAAAGGCAATTGCAGTGAACCTTGCGACTGAGCGCATCGGCTACAACATTAGCCTTGCCTGGATGATAATGAACTTCCAGGTCATAATCTTTGATTAATTCCAACCATCTTCGTTGCCTCATATTCAGCTCACTTTGAGTGAAAATGTATTTGAGACTCTTATGGTCGGTATAAATATTGCAATGAGTTCCCATAAGATAATGTCTCCAAAGCTTGAGAGCATGAATAACTGCGGCTAGCTCAAGATCATGCGTGGGATAATTCAGCTCGTGTGGCCGAAGAGCGCGGGAAGCATATGCTATAACCCGATTGTCTTGCATTAGAACACAACCAAGACCAGTACCTGAAGCCTCACAATAAACGTCGTAGGGTTTATTGTTGTCAGGTTGAGCCAAGACTGGTGCAGTGGTTAGATGTGCTCTCAATGTATGGAATGCTTCATCGCACTTTGCATTCCATTTAAACTTGACATCCTTCCTTAGTAGTTCTGTCATGGGCTTAGCAATTCTGGAGAAATCCGGAATAAATCGTTGGTAATACCCCGCCAAGCCGAGAAAACTGCGGATCTGATGAACTGAAGTAGGAGGTTTCCAGTCCATCACTTCTTGTACTTTGCTGGGATCAACTGAAATGCCTTCACTAGATATAGTGTGACCCAGAAATTTGACTGTGTCCAGCCAGAATTCACACTTGGAGAATTTTGCGTATAGCTTATGATCTCTGAGACGTTGAAGAACAATGCGCAGATGTTGCTCATGTTCCGCCTCGCTCTTGGAATAGATCAGAATGTCGTCGATAAAAACCATGACAAACTTGTCAAGTTCCGGCATGAATACCGAGTTCATGAGATACATAAAATAAGCCAGAGCATTGGTGAGACCGAAAGACATAACCAAATATTCATAGAGACCATATCGGGTTGAGAAGGCGGTCTTGGGGATATCACAAGGCTGGATTTTAATTTGATGATACCCTGAACGGAGATCAATCTTGGAGAAGATCTTTGCCCCAGCCAATTGATCAAACAGTACATCAATGCGGGGAAGTGGACATTTATTTTTGATGGTCACCGCATTGAGAGGCCGGTAGTCAACACACAACCTCAGACTGTCATCCTTCTTCTTTACGAACAATGCTGGACAACCCCAAGGTGAAGCACTTGGGCGAATATAACCCTTGTCCAGAAGTTCTTGCAGTTGGATCTTTAATTCAGCTAATTCTTTAGGCGGCATTCGGTACGGCCTCTTTGAAATGGGGGTTGTACCAGGCTGGAGTTCTATGACAAATTCGATATCCCGGTCTGGCGGCACACCAGGTAAATCATCCGGAAACACATCTGCATATTCACGGACTACCGGAACATCTTCGAGATGAATATCTTTCATGGCATAGGCACAAGAGTTGTTGCATTGGTGATGAGGTAAATATAGAACCGAATGACCATGAGTGGGAGAATTTATTTCAACGGCTCGGGAAGAGATATCTAACATTACCCCATGTCTTTTCATCCAATCCATTCCCAGAATAATGTCCATACCTTCTAGTGGCAACAAGATTAAAGTGGTAGGAACAGTTTTACTACCCAAACTAAGTGGCGCATTATGAACGATTTGGTTTGATGCGACTTTACCACCCGTGGTAGATATCACGAATGACCCTTTTGTGTGACAGAAATCTAACCCAACCCTTGCTCCAAATTTAGAACTAATGAAGCTATGAGATGCACCAGAATCGAATAAGATAACAGTGGGGTGTTGGTTTATAGAGAATGTACCCGACATGATTGGTGCTCCCTCAGGAAGGTCAGCAAGGTTGGTGAAGTTAAGTCGGCCCTGCCTGACTTGAATGGTTTGCCTCTTGCCCTTGTTCTGATCATTTCTGCGAGAAGCCTGCCCTTGAGATTGTCCCGCCTGGGGGCACATCTTGGCAAAGTGATCCGGACTCCCGCATCTGAAACAGCGGTTATTGTTATCCGGGCGAGCGGCTGGCTGAGCATTCAGCCTAGGGCCGTTCTGCTGCTGCTGAGGTGCAATTCGAGCTTGCTGAGGAAACCCGAATCGATTCTGTTGCTGCTGTTGAGGAGGCCGAATAATCCAACGCCCTGGCTGAGGGGCCTTCTGAGAGGGTGCGGGTGGGTTATTCTGCACAATACGATACCTCGGTGCAGAGGCACTCGAGGGTCCAGCAGGTGCCTTGCGCTTCTTTTCAGCGCGGTGAGCAGAAATAAGATCCTCCTGGGATATAGCCATATTCACCAATTCATTGAAAGTGTCCGCACGGACAAGATTTAGCTTTTCTTGTAACTTGGTGCAAAGGCCTCGACGGAAGCGTTCACGCTTCTTAGCATCGGTGTCCGCGTGATGTCCAGCATACTGACACAATTGATGAAATACTTGGGCATAATGCACCACAGTACGAGTGCCCTGTGTTAAAGCCAAGAACTCGTTGAGCTTACGGTCAAGAAGTCCAGCTGGAATATGATGATCTCGAAAAGCCAATTTGAACTCATCCCAATTCACCACATGATCAGCCGGTAGCATCCCGTGGTAATGATCCCACCACATACGAGCTGCTCCGTGAAGTTGTTGCGCGGCATAGCGAGTCTTGTTCGCTTCGGAACAAGGAGTAGTCAGTAGAGATAACTTGGACTCGATCGTGCGAATCCAAGCGTCCGCGTCCAGAGGCTCATCCGCTTTATTGAACAGCGGAGGCTGAGTACTGAGGAAATCTTGGTAGCTCGCTTCCTGTGCGTGATGAGCATGATGCCCACCCCGTGGTTGTTGCTGAGCTTGAACCAACTGCCGTAAAAGCTCCGTCTGGGCGGCAAGAACCTCAGCAATACCCACTGGTGGAGGAGGTGGGGGTGGATCGTCATTCCCCCCGGCTCCAAAACCACTAGGGGTGCCTCGAGTTGATCGAACCATCTGAAATGTGAGTATTTTTACATTAGTTTCAACATTATCATCATTTCAAACGGAAGGTACAACTCCAAATGACATGGAAGTAATGGGAATTGCTTAAATCATGTGGTGCAGCAGAACCAGTGATACGAAAACGATCAGAACTGGAGTTCTGTACATGATATAAACTCGAAATTTTTACAAGAGATAGACAATTTCATGAGCTACAACTTTGGTAGTCATCACAAAGTCATATTTCCAGAGTAGGTTAGTCGAAAAATTCATTTACTCCTCCTCTGGTTTTTCTGTTTCACAGAAAACAGAGCTTCTGTAATTGGCGATTATCTCCCGTGTTACTAATCCGTTCGGGCTGAAATTTTGTGAGTATTTCCACGATGAAATTTGGAACAACTTTGGTATTCAACTTAGGAGCCAAATCCAAAAGGAACAGAGGATAAAAATTCGAACTTGCTGCTGCTTTCAGCTTTTCACAGATCACTGATAATTCACACTAGTAGCATTAGGGGTTCATTACATCCATCATTCTCTCATTTCTACTTGGTCACTCCTAACATCAGTACTAAGGGGGTTACTCAACTCTAAGTTAGCCTAGTAGCCATGATCCAAAAGTAGGCTACACTAAGAGGAGTCTACAGAAGCTAAGAAACAGCGCCTCGGTCTACATGTTGACCGATGCCTCGCTCGCCGCGGGAGTGTGAACCTCAACCGGTGCGGGCTGCGGCGCCTGGTCCTCGGAGTCCATCTCTGAAACGCCCTCGATCTCCTGGGGCTCTTCCTCCTCGTCCACCTGCATCTCGTCGGGAGGTGCGTGAAGGGCATCCTGCGCGTGCTGTATCGCGTGGAGCTGCCCCTGGGCCTCGTCCAACTCAAGCTGCAGGTCGTGAAACTGGTCCTCCAGGAAGTTGATCGTAGCATCACGATCCGACACAGTGTCCTGAAGCTCGTGAACCTGGCCGTGGAGCTGGGCGATAAGAGTAGCCCTGCTCTCGAGCTCGGTACTAGCCTCCTGAAGCTGCCCATCTCTCAGCTGGACCGCCAGGTGCAGGGCCTGAGCGTGGTCCACCAACTGAGCGACGGCGTAACTCTGGTAAGTGTGAAGCCTGTATAGGCCGTCCAAGCACATCGCTGTCGTCCGAAGTGCCCCGACCGGGTCAAGGGTAGCGACCACGTCCACGTGTGCCATCCGGTCGAGCCAAAGCGGGTCTGCGGGGTCAGGTGCAGGGAACAACCCGAACGCAGTCAGAACCACCTCCAGAGGGTGCAAAGAGCAAAATGTGGTCATCGCCCTCATGGCGGTAAGCTCCCAAGTGTCCAGCAGGTAGTGACCGACCATCTGAGTCACGATCGGCTCCCACCCGTTGAGCGGGTGCTGCGGGATCACCATCGTCACACTGCAGCGACGAACTCCGTCCTCCACAAACTCGTGGCCATCGTAAACCGGTGGCTGGGGGTAACCGGCTGCACTCAAAAGCTCCCAAAGACGACGGGGAAACCCGTCCCAGTGCAGGCAAGCGGAGTGCACGTGCCCCTGCGCGTCAACGACCAGCAGCTCTTCCATCTGTCCCAACAAAAGACCGATGGATCAGCTGATGGTAACAAGAACTACTAATTCTGGACAGTGAAAGAAATGGCCAAAACTGTAGATAACTTGCTTCAAAAATTCTCAAAAATTTACACAAGATCAGTCTGATAATAAGGAACGATTCATCTAGTCATCACTAAGCTCAAATCGGATTCCATGGGGGTGATATGCTCAGGTATTCAGAGTGATGTCAACCAGGAAAACTGAGTGTCCAGAGAGGGTGCATTTTGACTATAACTCTCAACCCAGACGTCAAATTTTTTTCAAATTTTTAGGGTAAGATCATCACTTAGTTGTCTACAACTTTCATGTTGAACGATTTTTCGTTTGAACAACTTATAAGGGTCGAAAAATTTCAGTTGTACAGACTGTTCAGAGTTAACAGTTTTACCCAGGGTTGATCTAAAAATACAAATACCATGCTAGAAGGCTTCAAAAATTTTCAAATTTTTACAGAAGCTTGATAACTTAGGAAACATCATTTAGTCTTACTATCCCAAGTCGATTTAAGTAACTTAACAGGAGGTTAAAATTCGTGGAAACCAGGTTGCAGACTTTCTGGATACTCCTCAGGATAGTGTTTTAGCTAATTTGCTTGCGATTTCTCCAGAGATTTATTTGCTAACCTTTTTGAATATGAATGCAGAACCTATACGTCCTCACCAAGGAAAAATTGCCAAGTAACCTTGGTCTTACGCAATGACTTTGGTGGCATACTTATTACGTCTCTCACTATATAGCTACTCGATATAGCTAGATAGCCTATAATTCGATTTCGAGTTAGCGTACCTGCAGAAGATTGACAGCATATAAAATGAACCTTTCGTGCCAGCACTCACGAAAGCGTTCCCATACATTACCGATCACTATAGAATCGGCATCCATACAATTACCGTCGTATGGACAATGTTAAGCATACATTATCGAAACAACGTATTGACTGATTACCGTCTTTGACGGGGAATTGAATTCCAATTTCGAACCATTACTCCCCATATATTCAACCGAAGTTGGTATATGGGCAGCAGCTCAAGTAGGCCACTGCTTGAGCTCCAGCGTTCGGCTCGCATCACCGACGGGAAGGTCAGACTCCCTCAGCTGACTGAGTAAGCATACCTTCGTGGCGATGATGTAGTTGCAGAATTTAAATTACAGAATTTAAATACTGAAAGGTAATGTGCTGGGAGTTAGCCATACAAAATAAGCCACCTGATTATACCCATAAGATTCCCTAGGGCTTTACGTCCTAGACTTGTCCTTGGAGGTCCTAAACTCTTTCAAAAACTTTAGTAGTTCTGAAGTCGAGTTTTAAATTGTCATTTTGAAAACCGAGGTTGCCATCTCTGGTAGGCAGTCTGCGAGCTCTGATGCCAGCTGTGGCGGAACCACCCAAAACTACTGGGCCCGGGTGCACTGATCTTTGTTGTTAAGCAACTCTGACCCAATTTGGCACTCACCGGTAGTTCCTCGAGTGAAGCCTCGATAAAAGCCACACTATTCCAGGATCAGCAGACAACACTCACACGAAGGTGAGCCCAGAGATTACAACACAAACCATTTCATACATCTCAGAGTGATTGCAGCGGAAAGAAAATTTATTACAAACCATGTTCAGTGAAGCAAAGTACTACGGAGTTCCAACTACTCAATTATTTAAGTCTCATGTTCAGCGAAAGTAGTAAAGATAACTAGCGAGATAACGTGACGCATCGATAAAGCCCGTACGAATGCGTCACTCAGCGGGAGGGTGATTAGCACCAGCTGAAGGGCCATCCCACTCAACAGACCAACCCGGGGGCAGAGTACAAGGCCAAGTAAGACTTGCAAACAGATCTTCAAAGTTAGTACCTGAAAAATAGTGCCACAAGCAAGGCTGAGTATACTAATACTCAGCAAGACTGACCCGTCTCCGGATATAACATAGTCCGATAACTAGACATGCAAGGCTTTTTGGTTGGTGGGGTTTGCTTGCCAAAAATGCCGCTAAGTGTTGATCCTTACTTTCGGGTTTTACTTAGCCGGATTCTAGTGGGATTAACCATTCTAAATTTGCAACTTACTCTACACAATCATGGTAGAGCAATCATTTAATCAACCAGCAGTATTATCATCATCATGTTCCACTTGTTACTCTATGTGACCGAAATCATTAAGCAATCTCATGCCGTGAGAGGCGGACGATTCCGAATCGAATTTCAACCTGGCCAGGGGAACCTAGACCACACGCATGGGGATCGACTTCGCTCCCGCCCACGCTACTTTTCCCCTTTCTTTCCAGTCCGTGGATCCGGAACACCCTCCCCGACTACAGAGTCCGACCACTCTGCACCCGTACGTCGCGACATAAAATAAACCCTACTTCTACCAGGAGGGTGCGAGATCGTTCCACTCGCCGGTCCAATCAGGTACTTAAGCTTACCGATTACCATATTTCTCGGTATGTGGCTAGTACTTTCAAACGCTTAACGAAATGAGCCACACACCGCGACCTTAGCCATTTTTGACTACACCAGCGGGGTATCACAACTACACAACCCCGCCCATTGTCCTTTCATTTCAACAGGAATTAAAGTCAGTACAATTCCTATTTGCTCGCGAGAGGCAGGGAACCACTCGACTTCTATCGTACCTATTTAGCATGGCAACTAGTCGATAAAAAGGATCCGGTATCAAACATAGGTTCCTATGGATCATGCATCTAAGGTTTTCGATCAACGCCTAGAAAACTTAAATGCAGAAAACAAAATATTACAATACATTAATAAATAGATAGCTGAATGATAATTCAGAAAATAGTGGGATTATGCTCCGGGGCTTGCCTTCTTGGGCACTGTCAGGCAGAAAAGCCTCTGGGGCTTGGCCCAGGTCTTGAGACAAGTTAGTACAGTTCAGATTAACCTCTTGCTCCGCACGAGAGTCCGCGGGCACCAATTCGTAGTCACCGTCCGCGAGATTAACCGTTTCTATATGCAATGCGAGATTATGAGTTATTCATGGATAACAATTTCTTTCCTTCACGATAAAGTTGTAGTCCAACAAAAGTTACTTTAGTGATGATTTCAACAGTTTATTTCATGGGCAGTCATTTATAGAGTAGTAAACATAACTACGTTTCACCATGAATGAGTGGGGTTTTGGTTTCCATTTTTAATTTCAATACATAGCATGCTTTCATTATTTCGTAACAACCCAAATTCACTAATGAGCTAGTGAGGAAACACCAAAGTAACCCAGATTCACATTAAGTACTTATGGTATAGATTTCAGCATTTAACCATAAAGCAAAAACTATAACTATTCATGCAAGTAGATCACTCTAGTTACTTCATCTTTTTTACAGAACGTTTAATATGGGTTATGGTGCTACAAATTTTACGAGAGCAACTTCATAGCATCTACTCAGCACTGAAATTTTTCCAGATTTTATTCACTTATATAACTGAGGTAATAAAAAGAACAAAAACAGCAAGCTTTTAACTAAGATTAATTCTACAGAGAGTTTTACTAGGGATATGGCTCTCAAATGGGGAACGGCGTCGGGAGGAGGTTTGGGTTCGATTCCGCGCGCGTGGAGCGTATCTAGGAGGTGGCGAAGCTATTGCGGTGGTTGGAGGGGGCAATGTGGGGCTGGGCTAGCCGGTCCGCGCGAGCTGGATCTCGGCGGCCATGGCGGAGCGGCGGGAGGAAGAAGAAGGAGGAGAAGGGGCGCGACGGTGGAGCTCTGGGGGTCTTTATAGGCCAAGGAGCTCCAGGGCGAGGGATGCAGCGATTGGGGGAGGTCGATTTGGGTCAGGGGCGCACGACGGCGAGCGGGCGGAGCTGCAACGGCGCGGCGCAGGGCGGGGGGTGTCGTGGCGGCTCGGGGAGCGGCCTGGGACGCGTGTGCGCGTGAGGAGGTGCCAAGGGGCGGGCCAGGTGGCGCTGGGGGACTTCCTGGGTCCATTTGGCCGCGGGCGCGCGGTGGACGAAGTCCACCGGCGGCGTACAGCGGGCGGCGGGCGAAACAAAGCCAGCCGGGAGAGAGAGATGGAGATGGGGGCTCTTTTGCGATTTCTGAAAATTCCAGGGACCTCTCGGTAAACTGAAATTATCTCCTAATTGGAGGGCTCAAATGGAAAAGTGTTGAATACCACTTTTGCATAACTTTTCAAGATCTACAACTTTCGTGTTATGTAAATTTTCATTTGAAACTCACATTTCGAACTATTGGTACATTTGCATATTTGCACAAAAGGGCTTTAGTTTTATTCAGTTTTTGACTTGATTTTGGCTGAAGTTCAATTGAGCACATGTCAATTGAAACACCTCTCATGAGCCAACAAAAATTTTGTGCACATTTTTGAATTAAATTTTGAGTAGCTTTTCACTACTTTTTCTTTTTCCTTTAATTTCTTTTGTATGATTTGTCTTTATTTGATCCTTTCTCTTTGAATTAATTTCTCAAATTTTTCTTTTAAATTTAACTAAGGTACATTGATTGTATTTAATGTGCTAACACCTGAGGTGTTACAGTCGCGTCGGAATTTTTCGCACGAACGCACCCAATCCACCCCATGGGACCCTAAACTGACGTTTTGGTGCGTTCCGTACTGT
The DNA here is from genome assembly GCF_016808335.1 of Panicum virgatum. NCBI lineage: Eukaryota > Viridiplantae > Streptophyta > Magnoliopsida > Poales > Poaceae > Panicum > Panicum virgatum. The sequence goes on from NC_053137.1 coordinate 25,094,441, forward strand.
TTGGGTGCATTCGGGACATTTGCTTGCCTTACAAAACTCGGTGCAAAACGGGCCGAACTAGTGCAAAAGTTCGTGCCAAAAAGTCGCATCGGAATTTTTCGCACGAACGCACCCAATCCGCCCCATTGGACCCTAAACTGACGTTTTGGTGCATTTCTTACTGTTTGGGCGCATTCGGGATGTTTGCTTGCCTTACGAAACTCGGTGCAAAACGGGCCGAACTAGTGCAAAAGTTCGTGCCAGAAAGTCGCGTCGTAATTTTTCGCACGAACACACCCAAATCTACCCATTGGACCCTAAACTGACGTTTTGGTGCGTTTCGTACTGCTTGGGTGCATTCGGGACGTTTGCTTGCCTTACGAAACTCGGTGCAAAACGGGCCGAACTAATGCAAAAGTTCGTGCCAGAAAGTCGCGTCGTAATTTTTCGCACGAACGCACCCAATCCACCCCATTGGACCCTAAACTGACATTTCGGTGCGTTTCTTTCTGTTTGGGTGCATTCGGGGCGTTTGCTTACCATACGAAACTCGGTGCAAAACGGGCCGAACTAGTGCAAAAGTTCGTGCCACGAAGTCGCGTCGGAATTTTTCGCAACGAACGCACCCGATCCACCCCATTGGACCCTAAACTGATGTTTTGGGGCGTTTCGTACTATTTGTGTGCATTCGGGGCCGTTTATTTGCCTTACGAAACTCTGTGCTAAACGGACCGAACTAGTGCAAAGGTTCGTGCCCCGAAGTCGCATCGGAATTTTTCGCAACAAACTCACCCAATCCACCACATTGGGTCCTAAACTGACGTTTTTGTGCCTTTTGTACTACTTGGGTGCATTCGGGGCCATTTGGTTGCCTTACGAGACTCGGTGCAAAACGTGCCGAACTAGCGCAAAAGTTCGTGCCACAAAGTCGCGTCGGTATTTTTCGCATGAACGCACCCAATCCACCCCATTACACCCTAGACTGACGTTTTGGTGCGTTTCGTACTATTTGGGTGCATTTGGGACATTTGCTTGCCTTACAAAACTCGGTGCAAAACGGGCCGAACTAGTGCAAAAGTTCGTGCCAGAAAGTCGCATCGGAATTTTTCGCACGAACGCACCCAATCCGCCCCATTGGACCCTAAACTGACGTTTTGGTGCATTTCTTACTGTTTGGGTGCATTCGGGATGTTTGCTTGCCTTACGAAACTCGGTGCAAAACGGGCCGAACTAGTGCAAAAGTTCGTGCCACGAAGTTGCGTCGGAATTTTTCACACGAACGCACCCAATCCACCCCATTGGACCCTAAACTGATGTTTTGGTGCGTTTCATATTGTTTGGGTGTATTCGGGACGTTTGCTTGCCTTACGAAACTCGGTGCAAAACGGGCCGAACTAGTTCAAAAGTTCGTGCCACAAAGTCGCGTTGGAATTTTTTGCACGAACACACCCAATCCACCCCATTGGACCCTAAACTGACGTTTTGGTGCGTTTTGTACTGTTTGGGTGCATTCGAGATGTTTGTTGCCCTACGAAACTCGGTGCAAAACGGGCCGAACTAGTGCAAAAGTTCGTGCCACAAAGTCGCGTCGGAATTTTTCGCACGAATGCACCCAATCCACCCCATTGCACCCTAAACTGACGTTTTGGTGCGTTTCGTACTGTTTGGGTGCATTCGGGATGTTTGCTTGCCTTACGAAACTTGGTTCAAAACGGGCCGAAGTAGTGTAAAAGTTCGTGCCACGAAGTCGCGTCGGAATTTTTCACAACGAACGCACCCAATCCACCCCATTGGAGCCTAAACTGACGTTTTGGTGTGTTTCGTACTATTTGGGGCACTTGGGATGTTTGCTTGCCTTACGAAACTCGGTGCAAAACGGACCGAACTAGTGCATAAGTTCGTGGCACGAAGTCGCGTCGGAATTTTTCGCAACGAACGCACCCGATCTGCCCCATTGGACCCCAACCTGACGTTTTGGTGCGTTTTGTTCTATTTGGGTGCATTCGGGACTGTTTGGTTGCCTTAAAAAACTCGGAGCAAAACGGGGCGAACTAGTGCAAAAGGTCGTGCCACGAAGTCGCGTTGGAATTTTCCGCAACGAACGCAACCGATCCACCCCATTGGACCCTAAATTGATGTTTTGGGGCATTTCGTATTATTTGTGTGGATTCGGGACCGTTTGGTTGCCTTACGAAACTCGGTGCAAAACGGGCCGAACTAGTGCAAAAGTTTGTGCCACGAAGTCGCGTCAGAATTTTTCTCAACGAACGCACCCAATCCACCCAATTGGACCCTAAATTGACGTTTCGGTGCATTTCGAACTATTTGGGTGCATTCGGGACTATTTGATTGCCTTACGAAACCCGATGCAAAACAGACCGAACTAGTCTAAAAGTTCGTGCCACAAAGTCGCGTCGGAATTTTTCTCAACGAACACACCCGATCCACCGCATTGGACCCTAAACTGATGTTTTGGGGCGTTTCGTACTATTTGTGTGCATTCAGGGCCGTTCGGTTGCCTTACGAAACTCGGTGCAAAACGGGCCGAAGTAATGCAAAATTTGTGCCACAAAGTCGCGTCAGAATTTTTGACAATGAATGCATCCGATCCACCCCATTGCATCGTAAACTGACATTTTGGTGCGTTTCGTCCTATTTGGGTTCATTCGGGACCGTTTGGTTGACTTACGAAACACAGTGCAAAACGGTCCGAGCTTGTGCAAAAGTTCGTTCCACGAAGTCGCGTCGGAATTTTTCGCAACGAACACACCCAATCCACACCATTGGACCCTAAACTAAAGTTTTGGTGGGTTTCGTACTATTTGGGTGCATTCAGGACCGTTTGCTTGCCTTACGAAACTCGGTGCAAAACGGGCCGAACTAGTGCAAAAGTTCGTGCCACAAAGTCGCGTCAGAATTTTTCGCACGAATGCACCCAATCCACCCCATTGGACCCTAAACTGACGTTTTGGTGCGTTTCGTACTGTTTGGGTGCATTCGGGACGTTTGCTTGCCTTACAAAACTCGGTGCAAAACGGGCCGAACTAGTGCAAAAGTTCGTGCCAGAAAGTCGCGTCGTAATTTTTCGCACGAACGCACCCAATCCACCCATTGGACCCTAAACTGACGTTTTGGTGTGTTTCTTACTGTTTGGGTGCCTTCGGGACGTTTGCTTGCCTTACGAAACTCGGTGCAAAACGGGCCGAAGTAGTGCAAAATTTCGTGCCACGAAGTCGCGTCGGAATTTTTCCCACGAACGCACCCAATCCACCCCCATTGGACCCTAAACTGACGTTATGGTGCATTTCGTACTATTTGGGTGCATTCGGGACTATTTGATTGCCTTACAAAACCCGATGCAAAACGGGCCGAACTAGTCCAAAAGTTCGTGCCACGAAGTCGCGTCGAAAGTTTTCACAACGAACGCACCCGATCCACCCTAAACTAATGTTTTGGGGCGTTTCGTACTATTTGTGTGCATTCGGGGCCGTTTAGTTGCCTTACGAAACTCTGTGCTAAACGGACCGAACTAGTGCAAAAGTTCGTGCCCCGAAGTCGCATCGGAATTTTTCGCAACAAACGCACCCAGTCCACCACATTGGATCCTAAACTGACGTTTTGGTGCCTTTTGTACTATTTGGGTGCATTCGGGAGCATTTGGTTGCCTTACGAAACTCATTGCAAAACGGGCCGAGCTAGTGCAAAAGTTCGTGCCACGAAGTCGCGTCGGAATTTTTCACAACGAACGCACCCGATCCGCCCCACTGGACCCCAACCTGACATTTTGGTGCGTTTTGTTCTATTTGGGTGCATTCGGGACCGTTTGGTTGCCTTACAAAACTCGGAGCAAAATGGGCCGAACTAGTGCAAAATTTCGTGCCACGAAGTCGCGTCGGAATTTTTCGCAACGAACACACCCGATCCACCCCATTGAACCCTAAACTGATGTTTTGGGGCGTTTCGTACTATTTGTGTGCATTCGGGGCCGTTTATTTGCCTTACGAAACTCTGTGCTAAACGGACCGAACTAGTGCAAAATTTCGTGCCCCGAAGTCGCATCGGAATTTTTCGCAACAAACACACCCAATCCACCACATTGGATCCTAAACTGACGTTTTTGTGCCTTTTGTACTACTTGGGTGCATTCGGGACCATTTGGTTGCCTTACGAAACTCGGTGCAAAATGGGCCGAACTAGCGCAAAAGTTCGTGCCGCAAAGTCGCGTCGGAATTTTTTGCACGAACGCACCCAATCCACCCCATTAGACCCTAAGCTGACATTTTGGTGCGTTTCGTACTATTTGGGTGCATTCGGGACGTTTGCTTGCCTTACGAAACTCGGTTTAAAACGGGCCGAACAAGTGCAAAAGTTCGTGCCAGAAAGTCGCGTCGGAATTTTTTGCACGAACGCACCCAATCCGCCCCATTGGACCCTAAACTGACGTTTTGGTGCATTTCTTACTGTTTGGGCGCCTTCGGGATGTTTGCTTGCCTTACGAAACTCGGTGCAAAACGGGCCGAACTAGTGCAAAAGTTCGTGCCACGAAGTTGTGTCGGAATTTTTCACACGAACGCACCCAATCCACCCCATTGGACCCTAAACTGACGTTTTGGTGCATTTCATATTGTTTGGGTGTATTCGGGCAGTTTGCTTGCCTTACGAAACTCGGTGCAAAACGGGCCGAACTAGTGCAAAAGTTCGTGCCACAAAGTCGCGTTGGAATTTTTCACACGAACGCACCCAATCCACCCCATTGGACCCTAAACTGATGTTTTGGTGCGTTTTGTACTGTTTGGGTGCATTCGGGATGTTTGCTTGCCTTACGAAACTCGGTGCAAAACGGGCCGAAGTAGTTCAAAAGTTCGTGCCACGAAGTCGCGTCGGAATTTTTCACAACGAACGCACCCAATCCACCCCATTGGACCCTAAACTGACGTTTTGGTGCATTTCTTACTGTTTGGGCGCATTCGGGATGTTTGCTTGCCTTACGAAACTCGGTGCAAAACGGGCCGAACTAGTGCAAAAGTTCGTGCCACGAAGTTGTGTCGGAATTTTTCACAGGAACGCACCCAATCCACCCCATTGGACCCTAAACTGATGTTTTGGCGTGTTTTGTACTGTTTGGGTGCATTCGGGATGTTTGCTTGCCTTACGAGACTCGTTGCAAAACGGGCCGAACTAGTGCAAAAGTTCGTGCCACAAAGTCGTGTCGGAATTTTTTGCACGAACGCACCCAATCCACCCCATTGGACCCTAAACTGACGCTTTGGTGCGTTTCGTACTGTTTGGGTGCATTCGGGATGTTTGCTTGCCTTACGAAACTCGGTGCAAAATGGGCCGAAGTAGTTCAAAAGTTCGTGCCACGAAGTCGCGTCGGAATTTTTCACAACGAACGCACCCAATCCACCCCATTGGACCCTAAACTGACGTTTTTGTGTGTTTCGTACTATTTGGGTGCACTTGGGATGTTTGCTTGCCTTACGAAACTCGGTGCAAAACGGACCGAACTAGTGCAAAAGTTCGTGCCACGAAGTCGCGTCGGAATTTTTCGCAACAAACGCACCCGATCTGCCCCATTGGACCCCAACCTGACGTTTTGGTGCGTTTTGTTCTATTTGGGTGCATTCGGGACTGTTTGGTTGCCTTAAAAAACTCGGAGCAAAACGGGGCGAACTAGTGCAAAAGGTCGTGCCACGAAGTCGCGTTGGAATTTTCCGCAACGAACGCACCCGATCCACCCCATTGGACCCTAAACTGATGTTTTGGGGCATTTCGTATTATTTGTGTGCATTCGGGACCATTTGGTTGCGTTACGAAACTCGGTGCAAAATGGGCCGAACTAGTGCAAAAGTTTGTGCCATGAAGTCGCGTTAGAATTTTTCTCAACGAACGCACCCAATCCACCCAATTGGACCCTAAACTGACGTTTTGGTGCGTTTCGAACTATTGGGGTACATTCGGGACTATTTGATTGCCTTACGAAACCCGATGCAAAACAGGCCGAACTAGTTCAAAAGTTCATGCCACGAAGTCGCGTCGGAATTTTTCGGGACCAACACACCCGATCCACCGCATTGGACCCTAAACTGATGTTTTGGGGCGTTTCGTACTATTTGAGTGCATTCCGGACCCTTTGGCTGCCTTACGAAACTTGGTGCAATACGGGCCGAAGTAGTTCAAAAGTTTGTGCCACAAAGTCGCGTCAGAATTTTTCACAACGAATGCATCCGATCCACCCCATTGCATCGTAAACTGATGTTTTGGTGCGTTTCGTCCTATTTGGGTTCATTCGGGACCGTTTGGTTGCCTTACGAAACACAGTGCAAAATGGGCCGAGCTTGTGCAAAATTTCGTGCCACGAAGTCGCGTCGGAATTTTTCGCAACGAACACACCCGATCCACCCCATTGAACCCTGAACTGATGTTTTGGGGCGTTTCGTACTATTTGTGTGCATTCGGGGCCGTTTATTTGCCTTACGAAACTCTGTGCTAAACGGACCGAACTAGTGCAAAATTTCGTGCCCCGAAGTCGCGTCGGAATTTTTTGCAGCAAACGCACCCAATCCACCACATTGGATCCAAAACTGACGTTTTTGTGCCTTTTGTACTACTTGGGTGCATTCGGGACCATTTGGTTGCCTTACGAAACTCGGTGCAAAATGGGCCGAACTAGCGCAAAAGTTCGTGCCACAAAGTCGCGTCGGAATTTTTTGCACGAACGCACCCAATCCACCCCATTAGACCCTAAGCTGACATTTTGGTGCGTTTCGTACTATTTGGGTGCATTCGGGACGTTTGCTTGCCTTATGAAACTCGGTTTAAAACGGGCCGAACAAGTGCAAAAGTTCGTGCCAGAAAGTCGCGTCGGAATTTTTTGCACGAACGCACCCAATCCGCCCCATTGGACCCTAAACTGACGTTTTGGTGCATTTCTTACTGTTTGGGCGCCTTCGGGATGTTTGCTTGCCTTACGAAACTCGGTGCAAAACGGGCCGAACTAGTGCAAAAGTTCGTGCCACGAAGTTGTGTCGGAATTTTTCACACGAACGCACCCAATCCACCCCATTGGACCCTAAACTGACGTTTTGGTGCGTTTTGTACTGTTTGGGTGCATTCGGGATGTTTGCTTGCCTTACGAGACTCGTTGCAAAACGGGCCGAACTAGTGCAAAAGTTCGTGCCACAAAGTCGTGTCGGAATTTTTCGCACGAACGCACCCAATCCACCCCATTGGACCCTAAACTGACGCTTTGGTGCGTTTCGTACTGTTTGGGTGCATTCGGGATGTTTGCTTGCCTTACGAAACTCGGTGCAAAACGGGCCGAAGTAGTTCAAAAGTTCGTGCCACGAAGTCGCGTCGGAATTTTTCACAACGAACGCACCCAATCCACCCCATTGGACCCTAAACTGACGTTTTTGTGTGTTTCGTACTATTTGGGTGCACTTGGGATGTTTGCTTGCCTTACGAAACTCGGTGCAAAACGGACCGAACTAGTGCAAAAGTTCGTGCCACGAAGTCGCGTCGGAATTTTTCGCAACGAACGCACCCGATCTGCCCCATTGGACCCCAACCTGACGTTTTGGTGCGTTTTGTTCTATTTGGGTGCATTCGGGACTGTTTGGTTGCCTTAAAAAACTGGGAGCAAAACGGGGCGAACTAGTGCAAAAGGTCGTGCCACGAAGTCGCGTTGGAATTTTCCGCAACGAACGCACCCGATCCACCCCATTGGACCCTAAACTGATGTTTTGGGGCATTTCGTATTATTTGTGTGCATTCGGGACCATTTGGTTGCGTTACGAAACTCGGTGCAAAATGGGCCGAACTAGTGCAAAAGTTTGTGCCACGAAGTCGCGTTAAAATTTTTCTCAACAAACGCACCGAATCCACCCAATTGGACCCTAAACTGACGTTTTGGTGCGTTTCGAACTATTGGGGTACATTCGGGACTATTTGATTGCCTTACGAAACCCGATGCAAAACAGGCCGAACTAGTTCAAAAGTTCATGCCACGAAGTGGCGTCGGAATTTTTCGCGACCAACACACCCGATCCACCGCATTGGACCCTAAACTGATGTTTTGGGGCGTTTCGTACTATTTGAGTGCATTCCGGACCCTTTGGCTGCCTTACGAAACTCGGTGCAATACGGGCCGAAGTAGTTCAAAAGTTTGTGCCACAAAGTCGCGTCAGAATTTTTCACAACGAATGCATCCGATCCACCCCATTGCATCGTAAACTGACGTTTTGGTGCGTTTCGTCCCATTTTGGTTCATTCGGTACCGTTTGGTTGCCTTACGAAACACAGTGCAAAATGGGCCGAGCTTGTGCAAAATTTCGTGCCACGAAGTCGCGTCGGAATTTTTCGCAACGAACACACCCGATCCACCCCATTGAACCCTGAACTGATGTTTTGGGGCGTTTCGTACTATTTGTGTGCATTCGGGGCCGTTTATTTGCCTTACGAAACTCTGTGCTAAACGGACCGAACTAGTGCAAAATTTCGTGCCCCGAAGTCGCATCGGAATTTTTCGCAACAAACGCACCCAATCCACCACATTGGATCCTAAACTGACGTTTTTGTGCCTTTTGTACTACTTGGGTGCATTCGGGACCATTTGGTTGCCTTACGAAACTCGGTGCAAAATGGGCCGAACTAGCGCAAAAGTTCGTGCCACAAAGTCGCGTCGGAATTTTTTGCACGAACGCACCCAATCCACCCCATTAGACCCTAAACTGACATTTTGGTGCGTTTCGTACTATTTGGGTGCATTCGGGACGTTTGCTTGCCTTACGAAACTCGGTTTAAAACGGGCCGAACAAGTGCAAAAGTTCGTGCTAGAAAGTCGCGTCGGAATTTTTTGCACGAACGCACCCAATCCGCCCCATTGGACCCTAAACTGACGTTTTGGTGCATTTCTTACTGTTTGGGCGCATTGGGGATGTTTGCTTGCCTTACGAAACTCGGTGCAAAACGGGCCGAACTAGTGCAAAAGTTCGTGCCACGAAGTTGTGTCGGAATTTTTCACAGGAACGCACCCAATCCACCCCATTGGACCCTAAACTGATGTTTTGGTGTGTTTTGTACTGTTTGGGTGCATTCGGGATGTTTGCTTGCCTTACGAGACTCGTTGCAAAACGGGCCGAACTAGTGCAAAAGTTCGTGCCACAAAGTCGTCTCGGAATTTTTCGCACGAACGCACCCAATCCACCCCATTGGACCCTAAACTGACGCTTTGGTGCGTTTCGTACTGTTTGGGTGCATTCGGGATGTTTGCTTGCCTTACGAAACTCGGTGCAAAACGGGCCGAAGTAGTTCAAAAGTTCGTGCCACGAAGTCGCGTCGGAATTTTTCACAACGAACGCACCCAATCCACCCCATTGGACCCTAAACTGACGTTTTTGTGTGTTTCGTACTATTTGGGTGCACTTGGGATGTTTGCTTGCCTTACGAAACTCGGTGCAAAACGGACCGAACTAGTGCAAAAGTTCGTGCCACGAAGTCGCGTCGGAATTTTTCGCAACGAACGCACCCGATCTGCCCCATTGGACCCCAACCTGACGTTTTGGTGCGTTTTGTTCTATTTGGGTGCATTCGGGACTGTTTGGTTGCCTTAAAAAACTCGGAGCAAAACGGGGCGAACTAGTGCAAAAGGTCGTGCCACGAAGTCGCGTTGGAATTTTCCGCAACGAACGCACCCGATCCACCCCATTGGACCCTAAACTGATGTTTTGGGGCATTTCGTATTATTTGTGTGCATTCGGGACCATTTGGTTGCGTTACGAAACTCGGTGCAAAATGGGCCGAACTAGTGCAAAAGTTTGTGCCACGAAGTCGCGTTAGAATTTTTCTCAACGAACGCACCCAATCCACCCAATTGGACCCTAAACTGACGTTTTGGTGCGTTTCGAACTATTGGGGTACATTCGGGACTATTTGATTGCCTTACGAAACCCGATGCAAAACAGGCCGAACTAGTTCAAAAGTTCATGCCACGAAGTCGCGTCGGAATTTTTCGCGACCAACACACCCGATCCACCGCATTGGACCCTAAACTGATGTTTTGGGGCGTTTCGTACTATTTGAGTGCATTCCGGACCCTTTGGCTGCCTTACGAAACTCGGTGCAATACGGGCCGAAGTAGTTCAAAAGTTGTGCCACAAAGTCGCGTCAGAATTTTTCACAACGAATGCATCCGATCCACCCCATTGCATCGTAAACTGACGTTTTGGTGCGTTTCGTCCCATTTGGGTTCATTCGGGACCGTTTGGTTGCCTTACGAAACACAGTGCAAAATGGGCCGAGCTTGTGCAAAATTTCGTGCCACGAAGTCGCGTCGGAATTTTTCGCAACGAACACACCCGATCCACCCCATTGAACCCTGAACTGATGTTTTGGGGCGTTTCGTACTATTTGTGTGCATTCGGGGCCGTTTATTTGACTTACGAAACTCTGTGCTAAATGGACCGAACTAGTGCAAAATTTCGTGCCCCGAAGTCGCATCGGAATTTTTCGCAACAAACGCACCCAATCCACCACATTGGATCCAAAACTGACGTTTTTGTGCCTTTTGTACTACTTGGGTGCATTCGGGACCATTTGGTTGCCTTACGAAACTCGGTGCAAAATGGGCCGAACTAGCGCAAAAGTTCGTGCCACAAAGTCGCGTCGGAATTTTTTGCACGAACGCACCCAATCCACCCCGTTAGACCCTAAACTGACATTTTGGTGCATTTCGTACTATTTGGGTGCATTCGGGACGTTTGCTTGCCTTACGAAACTCGGTTTAAAACGGGCCGAACAAGTGCAAAAGTTCGTGCCAGAAAGTCGCGTCGGAATTTTTTGCACGAACGCACCCAATCCTCCCCATTGGACCCTAAACTGACGTTTTGGTGCATTCTTACTGTTTGGGCGCATTCGGGATGTTTGCTTGCCTTACGAAACTCGGTGCAAAACGGGCCGAACTAGTGCAAAAGTTCGTGCCACGAAGTTGTGTCGGAATTTTTCACACGAACGCACCCAATCCACCCCATTGGACCCTAAACTGATGTTTTGGTGCGTTTTGTACTGTTTGGGTGCATTCGGGATGTTTGCTTGCCTTACGAAACTCGTTGCAAAACGGGCCGAACTAGTGCAAAAGTTCGTGCCACAAAGTCGTGTCGGAATTTTTCGCACGAACGCACCCAATCCACCCCATTGGACCCTAAACTGACGCTTTGGTGCGTTTCGTACTGTTTGGGTGCATTCGGGATGTTTGCTTGCCTTACGAAATTCGGTGCAAAACGGGCCGAAGTAGTTCAAAAGTTCGTGCCACGAAGTCGCGTCGGAATTTTTCACAACGAACGCACCCAATCCACCCCATTGGACCCTAAACTGACGTTTTTGTGTGTTTCGTACTATTTGGGTGCACTTGGGATGTTCGCTTGCCTTACGAAACTCGGTGCAAAACGGACCGAACTAGTGCAAAAGTTCGTGCCACGAAGTCGCGTCGGAATTTTTCGCAACGAACGCACCCGATCTGCCCCATTGGACCCCAACATGACGTTTTGGTGCGTTTTGTTCTATTTGGGTGCATTCGGGACTGTTTGGTTGCCTTAAAAAACTCGGAGCAAAACGGGGCGAACTAGTGCAAAAGGTCGTGCCACGAAGTCGCGTTGGAATTTTCCGCAACGAACGCACCCGATCCACCCCATTGGACCCTAAACTGATGTTTTGGGGCATTTCGTATTATTTGTGTGCATTCGGGACCATTTGGTTGCATTACGAAACTCGGTGCAAAATGGGCCGAACTAGTGCAAAAGTTTGTGCCACGAAGTCGCGTTAGAATTTTTCTCAACGAACGCACCCAATCCACCCAATTGGACCCTAAACTGATGTTTTGGTGCGTTTCGAACTATTGGGGTACATTCGGGACTACTTGATTGCCTTACGAAACCCGATGCAAAACAGGCCGAACTAGTTCAAAAGTTCATGCCACGAAGTCGCGTCGGAATTTTTCGCGACCAACACACCCGATCCACCGCATTGGACCCTAAACTGATGTTTTGGGGCGTTTCGTACTATTTGAGTGCATTCCGGACCCTTTGGCTGCCTTACGAAACTCGGTGCAATACGGGCCGAAGTAGTTCAAAAGTTTGTGCCACAAAGTCGCGTCAGAATTTTTCACAACGAATGCATCCGATCCACCCCATTGCATCGTAAACTGACATTTTGGTGCGTTTCGTCCTATTTGGGTTCATTCGGGACCGTTTGGTTGCCTTACGAAACACAATGCAAAATGGGCCGAGCTTGTGCAAAATTTCGTGCCACGAAGTCGCGTCGGAATTTTTCGCAACGAACACACCCGATCCACCCCATTGAACCCTGAACTGATGTTTTGGGGCGTTTCGTACTATTTGTGTGCATTCGGGGCCGTTTATTTGACTTACGAAACTCTGTGCTAAACGGACCGAACTAGTGCAAAATTTCGTGCCCCGAAGTCGCATCGGAATTTTTTGCAACAAACGCACCCAATCCACCACATTGGATCCAAAACTGACATTTTTGTGCCTTTTGTACTACTTGGGTGCATTCGGGACCATTTGGTTGCCTTACGAAACTCGGTGCAAAATGGGCCGAACTAGCGCAAAAGTTCGTGCCGCAAAGTCGCGTCGGAATTTTTTGCACGAACGCACCCAATCCACCCCATTAGACCCTAAACTGACATTTTGGTGCGTTTCGTACTATTTGGGTGCATTCGGGACGTTTGCTTGCCTTACGAAACTCGGTTTAAAACGGGCCGAACAAGTGCAAAAGTTCGTGCCAGAAAGTCGCGTCGGAATTTTTTGCACGAACGCACCCAATCCGCCCCATTGGACCCTAAACTGACGTTTTGGTGCATTTCTTACTGTTTGGGCGCATTCGGGATGTTTGCTTGCCTTACGAAACTCGGTGCAAAACGGGCCGAACTAGTGCAAAAGTTCGTGCCACGAAGTTGTGTCGGAATTTTTCACACGAACGCACCCAATCCACCCCATTGGACCCGAAACTGACGTTTTGGTGCATTTCATATTGTTTGGGTGTATTCGGGCCGTTTGCTTGCCTTACGAAACTCGGTGCAAAACGGGCCGAACTAGTGCAAAAGTTCTTGCCACAAAGTCGCGTTGGAATTTTCCACACGAACGCACCCAATCCACCCCATTGGACCCTAAACTGATGTTTTGGTGCGTTTTGTACTGTTTGGGTGCATTCGGGATGTTTGCTTGCCTTACGAAACTCGTTGCAAAACGGGCCGAACTAGTGCAAAAGTTCGTGCCACAAAGTCGTGTCGGAATTTTTCGCACGAACGCACCCAATCCACCCCATTGGACCCTAAACTGACGCTTTGGTGCGTTTCGTACTGTTTGGGTGCATTCGGGATGTTTGCTTGCCTTACGAAATTCGGTGCAAAACGGGCCGAAGTAGTTCAAAAGTTCGTGCCACGAAGTCGCGTCGGAATTTTTCACAACGAACGCACCCAATCCACCCCATTGGACCCTAAACTGACGTTTTTGTGTGTTTCGTACTATTTGGGTGCACTTGGGATGTTCGCTTGCCTTACGAAACTCGGTGCAAAACGGACCGAACTAGTGCAAAAGTTCGTGCCACGAAGTCGCGTCGGAATTTTTCGCAACGAACGCACCCGATCTGCCCCATTGGACCCCAACATGACGTTTTGGTGCGTTTTGTTCTATTTGGGTGCATTCGGGACTGTTTGGTTGCCTTAAAAAACTCGGAGCAAAACGGGGCGAACTAGTGCAAAAGGTCGTGCCACGAAGTCGCGTTGGAATTTTCCGCAACGAACGCACCCGATCCACCCCATTGGACCCTAAACTGATGTTTTGGGGCATTTCGTATTATTTGTGTGCATTCGGGACCATTTGGTTGCGTTACGAAACTCGGTGCAAAATGGGCCGAACTAGTGCAAAAGTTTGTGCCACGAAGTCGCGTTAGAATTTTTCTCAACGAACGCACCCAATCCACCCAATTGGACCCTAAACTGACGTTTTGGTGCGTTTCGAACTATTGGGGTACATTCGGGACTATTTGATTGCCTTACGAAACCCGATGCAAAACAGGCCGAACTAGTTCAAAAGTTCATGCCACGAAGTCGCGTCGGAATTTTTCGCGACCAACACACCCGATCCACCGCATTGGACCCTAAACTGATGTTTTGGGGCGTTTCGTACTATTTGAGTGCATTCCGGACCCTTTGGCTGCCTTACGAAACTCGGTGCAATACGGGCCGAAGTAGTTCAAAAGTTTGTGCCACAAAGTCGCGTCAGAATTTTTCACAACGAATGCATCCGATCCACCCCATTGCATCGTAAACTGACGTTTTGGTGCGTTTCGTCCCATTTGGGTTCATTCGGGACCGTTTGGTTGCCTTACGAAACACAGTGCAAAATGGGCCGAGCTTGTGCAAAATTTCGTGCCACGAAGTCGCGTCGGAATTTTTCGCAACGAACACACCCGATCCACCCCATTGAACCCCGAACTGATGTTTTGGGGCGTTTCGTACTATTTGTGTGCATTCGGGGCCGTTTATTTGACTTACGAAACTCTGTGCTAAACGGACCGAACTAGTGCAAAATTTCGTGCCCCGAAGTCGCATCGGAATTTTTTGCAACAAACGCACCCAATCCACCACATTGGATCCAAAACTGACGTTTTTGTGCCTTTTGTATTACTTGGGTGCATTCGGGACCATTTGGTTGCCTTACGAAACTCGGTGCAAAATGGGCCGAACTAGCGCAAAAGTTCGTGCCGCAAAGTCGCGTCGGAATTTTTTGCACGAACGCACCCAATCCACCCCATTAGACCCTAAACTGACATTTTGGTGCGTTTCGTACTATTTGGGTGCATTCGGGACGTTTGCTTGCCTTACGAAACTCGGTTTAAAACGGGCCGAACAAGTGCAAAAGTTCGTGCCAGAAAGTCGCGTCGGAATTTTTTGCACGAACGCACCCAATCCGCCCCATTGGACCCTAAACTGACGTTTTGGTGCATTTCTTACTGTTTGGGCGCATTCGGGATGTTTGCTTGCCTTACGAAACTCGGTGCAAAACGGGCCGAACTAGTGCAAAAGTTCGTGCCACGAAGTTGTGTCGGAATTTTTCACACGAACGCACCCAATCCACCCCATTGGACCCTAAACTGACATTTTGGTGCATTTCATATTGTTTGGGTGTATTCGGGCCGTTTGCTTGCCTTACGAAACTCGGTGCAAAACGGGCCGAACTAGTGCAAAAGTTCTTGCCACAAAGTCGCGTTGGAATTTTTCACACGAACGCACCCAATCCACCCCATTGGACCCTAAACTGATGTTTTGGTGCGTTTTGTACTGTTTGGGTGCATTCGGGATGTTTGCTTGCCTTACGAAACTCGTTGCAAAACGGGCCGAACTAGTGCAAAAGTTCGTGCCACAAAGTCGTGTCGGAATTTTTCGCACGAACGCACCCAATCCACCCCATTGGACCCTAAACTGACGCTTTGGTGCGTTTCGTACTGTTTGGGTGCATTCGGGATGTTTGCTTGCCTTACGAAATTCGGTGCAAAACGGGCCGAAGTAGTTCAAAAGTTCGTGCCACGAAGTCGCGTCGGAATTTTTCACAACGAACGCACCCAATCCACCCCATTGGACCCTAAACTGACGTTTTTGTGTGTTTCGTACTATTTGGGTGCACTTGGGATGTTCGCTTGCCTTACGAAACTCGGTGCAAAACGGACCGAACTAGTGCAAAAGTTCGTGCCACGAAGTCGCGTCGGAATTTTTCGCAACGAACGCACCCGATCTGCCCCATTGGACCCCAACCTGACGTTTTGGTGCGTTTTGTTCTATTTGGGTGCATTCGGGACTGTTTGGTTGCCTTAAAAAACTCGGAGCAAAACGGGGCGAACTAGTGCAAAAGGTCGTGCCACGAAGTCGCGTTGGAATTTTCCGCAAACGAACGCACCCGATCCACCCCATTGGACCCTAAACTGATGTTTTGGGGCATTTCGTATTATTTGTGTGCATTCGGGACCATTTGGTTGCGTTACGAAACTCGGTGCAAAATGGGCCGAACTAGTGCAAAAGTTTGTGCCACGAAGTCGCGTTAGAATTTTTCTCAACGAACGCACCCAATCCACCCAATTGGACCCTAAACTGACGTTTTGGTGCGTTTCGAACTATTGGGGTACATTCGGGACTACTTGATTGCCTTACGAAACCCGATGCAAAACAGGCCGAACTAGTTCAAAAGTTCATGCCACGAAGTCGCGTCGGAATGTTTCGCGACCAACACACCCGATCCACCGCATTGGACCCTAAACTGATGTTTTGGGGCATTTCGTACTATTTGAGTGCATTCCGGACCCTTTGGCTGCCTTACGAAACTCGGTGCAATACGGGCCGAAGTAGTTCAAAAGTTTGTGCCACAAAGTCGCGTCAGAATTTTCACAACGAATGCATCCGATCCACCCCATTGCATCGTAAACTGACGTTTTGGTGCGTTTCGTCCTATTTGGGTTCATTCGGGACCGTTTGGTTGCCTTACGAAACACAGTGCAAAATGGGCCGAGCTTGTGCAAAATTTCGTGCCACGAAGTCGCGTCGGAATTTTTCGCAACGAACACACCCGATCCACCCCATTGAACCCTGAACTGATGTTTTGGGGCGTTTCGTACTATTTGTGTGCATTCGGGGCCGTTTATTTGACTTACGAAACTCTGTGCTAAACGGACCGAACTAGTGCAAAATTTCGTGCCCCGAAGTCGCATCGGAATTTTTTGCAACAAACGCACCCAATCCACCACATTGGATCCAAAACTGACGTTTTTGTGCCTTTTGTACTACTTGGGTGCATTCGGGACCATTTGGTTGCCTTACGAAACTCGGTGCAAAATGGGCCGAACTAGCGCAAAAGTTCGTGCCGCAAAGTCGCGTCGGAATTTTTTGCACGAACGCACCCAATCCACCCCATTAGACCCTAAACTGACATTTTGGTGCGTTTCGTACTATTTGGGTGCATTCGGGACGTTTGCTTGCCTTACGAAACTCGGTTTAAAACGGGCCGAACAAGTGCAAAAGTTCGTGCCTGAAAGTCGCGTCGGAATTTTTTGCACGAACGCACCCAATCCGCCCCATTGGACCCTAAACTGACGTTTTGGTGCATTTCTTACTGTTTGGGCGCATTCGGGATGTTTGCTTGCCTTACGAAACTCGGTGCAAAACGGGCCGAACTAGTGCAAAAGTTCGTGCCACGAAGTTGTGTCGGAATTTTTCACACGAACGCACCCAATCCACCCCATTGGACCCTAAACTGACGTTTTGGTGCATTTCATATTGTTTGGGTGTATTCGGGCCGTTTGCTTGCCTTACGAAACTCGGTGCAAAACGGGCCGAACTAGTGCAAAAGTTCTTGCCACAAAGTCGCGTTGGAATTTTTCACACGAACGCACCCAATCCACCCCATTGGACCCTAAACTGATGTTTTGGTGCGTTTTGTACTGTTTGGGTGCATTCGGGATGTTTGCTTGCCTTACGAAACTCGTTGCAAAACGGGCCGAACTAG
Organism: Panicum virgatum; assembly: GCF_016808335.1. Taxonomy (NCBI): domain Eukaryota; kingdom Viridiplantae; phylum Streptophyta; class Magnoliopsida; order Poales; family Poaceae; genus Panicum; species Panicum virgatum. The sequence goes on from NC_053137.1 coordinate 25,111,990, forward strand.
TGCAAAAGTTCGTGCCACAAAGTCGTGTCGGAATTTTTCGCACGAACGCACCCAATCCACCCCATTGGACCCTAAACTGACGCTTTGGTGCGTTTCGTACTGTTTGGGTGCATTCGGGATGTTTGCTTGCCTTACGAAATTCGGTGCAAAACGGGCCGAAGTAGTTCAAAAGTTCGTGCCACGAAGTCGCGTCGGAATTTTTCACAACGAACGCACCCAATCCACCCCATTGGACCCTAAACTGACGTTTTTGTGTGTTTCGTACTATTTGGGTGCACTTGGGATGTTCGCTTGCCTTACGAAACTCGGTGCAAAACGGACCGAACTAGTGCAAAAGTTCGTGCCACGAAGTCGCGTCGGAATTTTTCGCAACGAACGCACCCGATCTGCCCCATTGGACCCCAACCTGACGTTTTGGTGCGTTTTGTTCTATTTGGGTGCATTCGGGACTGTTTGGTTGCCTTAAAAAACTGGGAGCAAAACGGGGCGAACTAGTGCAAAAGGTCGTGCCACGAAGTCGCGTTGGAATTTTCCGCAACGAACGCACCCGATCCACCCCATTGGACCCTAAACTGATGTTTTGGGGCATTTCGTATTATTTGTGTGCATTCGGGACCATTTGGTTGCGTTACGAAACTCGGTGCAAAATGGGCCGAACTAGTGCAAAAGTTTGTGCCACGAAGTCGCGTTAGAATTTTTCTCAACGAACGCACCCAATCCACCCAATTGGACCCTAAACTGACGTTTTGGTGCGTTTCGAACTATTGGGGTACATTCGGGACTATTTGATTGCCTTACGAAACCCGATGCAAAACAGGCCGAACTAGTTCAAAAGTTCATGCCACGAAGTCGCGTCGGAATTTTTCGCGACCAACACACCCGATCCACCGCATTGGACCCTAAACTGATGTTTTGGGGCGTTTCGTACTATTTGAGTGCATTCCGGACCCTTTGGCTGCCTTACGAAACTCGGTGCAATACGGGCCGAAGTAGTTCAAAAGTTTGTGCCACAAAGTCGCGTCAGAATTTTTCACAACGAATGCATCCGATCCACCCCATTGCATCGTAAACTGACATTTTGGTGCGTTTCGTCCTATTTGGGTTCATTCGGGACCGTTTGGTTGCCTTACGAAACACAGTGCAAAATGGGCCGAGCTTGTGCAAAATTTCGTGCCACGAAGTCGCGTCGGAATTTTTCGCAACGAACACACCCGATCCACCCCATTGAACCCTGAACTGATGTTTTGGGGCGTTTCGTACTATTTGTGTGCATTCGGGGCCGTTTATTTGACTTACGAAACTCTGTGCTAAACGGACCGAACTAGTGCAAAATTTCGTGCCCCGAAGTCGCATCGGAATTTTTTGCAACAAACGCACCCAATCCACCACATTGGATCCAAAACTGACGTTTTTGTGCCTTTTGTACTACTTGGGTGCATTCGGGACATTTGGTTGCCTTACGAAACTCGGTGCAAAATGGGCCGAACTAGCGCAAAAGTTCGTGCCGCAAAGTCGCGTCGGAATTTTTTGCACGAACGCACCCAATCCACCCCATTAGACCCTAAACTGACATTTTGGTGCGTTTCGTACTATTTGGGTGCATTCGGGACGTTTGCTTGCCTTACGAAACTCGGTTTAAAACGGGCCGAACAAGTGCAAAAGTTCGTGCCAGAAAGTCGCGTCGGAATTTTTTGCACGAACGCACCCAATCCGCCCCATTGGACCCTAAACTGACGTTTTGGTGCATTTCTTACTGTTTGGGCGCATTCGGGATGTTTGCTTGCCTTACGAAACTCGGTGCAAAACGGGCCGAACTAGTGCAAAAGTTCGTGCCACGAAGTTGTGTCGGAATTTTTCACACGAACGCACCCAATCCACCCCATTGGACCCTAAACTGATGTTTTGGTGCATTTCATATTGTTTGGGTGTATTCGGGCCGTTTGCTTGCCTTACGAAACTCGGTGCAAAACGGGCCGAACTAGTGCAAAAGTTCGTGCCACAAAGTCGCGTTGGAATTTTTCACACGAACGCACCCAATCCACCCGATTGGACCCTAAACTGATGTTTTGGTGCGTTTTGTACTGTTTGGGTGCATTCGGGATGTTTGCATGCCTTACGAAACTCGTTGCAAAACGGGCCGAACTAGTGCAAAAGTTCGTGCCACAAAGTCGTGTCGGAATTTTTCGCAACAAACGCACCCAATCCACCCCATTGGACCCTAAACTGACGCTTTGGTGCGTTTCGTACTGTTTGGGTGCATTCGGGATGTTTGCTTGCCTTACGAAATTCGGTGCAAAACGGGCCGAACTAGCGCAAAAGTTCGTGCCGCAAAGTCGCGTCGGAATTTTTTGCACGAACGCACCCAATCCACCCCATTAGACCCTAAACTGACATTTTGGTGCGTTTCGTACTATTTGGGTGCATTCGGGACGTTTGCTTGCCTTACGAAACTCGGTTTAAAATGGGCCGAACAAGTGCAAAAGTTCGTGCCAGAAAGTCGCGTCGGAATTTTTTGCACGAACGCACCCAATCCGCCCCATTGGACCCTAAACTGACGTTTTGGTGCATTTCTTACTGTTTGGGCGCATTCGGGATGTTTGCTTGCCTTACGAAACTCGGTGCAAAACGGGCCGAACTATTGCAAAAGTTCGTGCCACGAAGTTGTGTCGGAATTTTTCACACGAACGCACCCAATCCACCCCATTGGACCCTAAACTGACGTTTTGGTGCATTTCATATTGTTTGGGTGTATTCGGGCCGTTTGCTTGCCTTACGAAACTCGGTGCAAAACGGGCCGAACTAGTGCAAAAGTTCGTGCCACAAAGTCGCGTTGGAATTTTTCACACGAACGCACCCAATCCAACCCATTGGACCCTAAACTGATGTTTTGGTGCGTTTTGTACTGTTTGGGTGCATTCGGGATGTTTGCTTGCCTTACGAAACTCGGTGCAAAACGGGCCGAACTAGTGCAAAAGCTCGTGCCACAAAGTCACGTCGGAATTTTTCGCACGAACGCACCCAATCCACCCCATTGGACCCTAAACTGACGCTTTCGTGCGTTTCGTACTGTTTGGGTGCATTCGGGATGTTTGCTTGCCTTACGAAACTCGGTGCAAAACGGGCCGAAGTCGTTCAAAAGTTCGGGCCACGAAGTCGCCTCGGAATTTCTCACAACGAACGCACCCAATCCACCCCATTGGACCCTAAACTGACGTTTTTGTGTGTTTCGTACTATTTGGGTGCACTTGGGATGTTTTTGCTTGCCTTACGAAACTCGGTGCAAAACGGACCGAACTAGTGCAAAAGTTCGTGCCACGAAGTCGCGTCGTAATTTTTCGCAACGAACGCACCCGATCTGCCCCATTGGACCCCAACCTGACGTTTTGGTGCGTTTTGTTCTATTTGGGTGCATTCGGGACTGTTTGGTTGCCTTAAAAAACTCGGAGCAAAACGGGGCGAACTAGTGCAAAAGGTCGTGCCACGAAGTCGCGTTGGAATTATCCGCAACGAACGCACCCGATCCACCCCATTGGACCCTAAACTGATGTTTTGGGGCATTTCGTATTATTTGTGTGCATTCGGGACCATTTGGTTGCGTTACGAAACTCGGTGCAAAATGGGCCGAACTAGTGCAAAAGTTTGTTCCACGAAGTCGCGTTAGAATTTTTCTCAACGAACGCACCCAATCCACCCAATTGGACCCTAAACTGACGTTTTGGTGCGTTTCGAACAATTGGGGTACATTCGGGACTATTTGATTGCCTTACGAAACCCGATGCAAAACAGGCCGAACTAGTTCAAAAGTTCATGCCACGAAGTCGCGTCGGAATTTTTCGCGACCAACACACCCGATCCACCGCATTGGACCCTAAACTGATGTTTTGGGGCGTTTCGTACTATTTGAGTGCATTCCGGACCCTTTGGCTGCCTTACGAAACTCGGTGCAATACGGGCCGAAGTAGTTCAAAAGTTTGTGCCACAAAGTCGCGTCAGAATTTTTCACAACGAATGCATCCGATCCACCCCATTGCATCGTAAACTGACGTTTTGGTGCGTTTCGTCCTATTTGGGTTCATTCGGGACCGTTTGGTTGCCTTACGAAACACAGTGCAAAATGGGCCGAGCTTGTGCAAAATTTCGTGCCACGAAGTCGCGTCGGAATTTTTCGCAACGAACACACCCGATCCACCCCATTGAACCCTGAACTGATGTTTTGGGGCGTTTCGTACTATTTGTGTGCATTCGGGGCCGTTTATTTGCCTTACGAAACTCTGTGCTAAACGGACCGAACTAGTGCAAAATTTCGTGCCCCGAAGTCGCATAGGAATTTTTCGCAACAAACGCACCCAATCCACCACATTGGATCCTAAACTGACGTTTTTGTGCCTTTTGTACTACTTGGGTGCATTCGGGACCGTTTGGTTGCCTTACGAAACTCGGTGCAAAATGGGCCGAACTAGCGCAAAAGTTCGTGCCACAAAGTCGCGTCGGAATTTTTTGCACGAACGCACCCAATCCACCCCATTAGACCCTAAACTGACATTTTGGTGCGTTTCGTACTATTTGGGTGCATTCGGGACGTTTGCTTGCCTTACGAAACTCGGTTTAAAACGGGCCGAACAGGTGCAAAAGTTCGTGCCAGAAAGTCGCGTCGGAATTTTTTGCACGAACGCACCCAATCCGCCCCATTGGACCCTAAACTGACGTTTTGGTGCATTTATTACTGTTTGGGCGCATTCGGGATGTTTGCTTGCCTTACGAAACTCGGTGCAAAACGGGCCGAACTAGTGCAAAAGTTCGTGCCACGAAGTTGTGTCGGAATTTTTCACACGAACGCACCCAATCCACCCCATTGGACCCTAAACTGACGTTTTGGTGCATTTCATATTGTTTGGGTGTATTCGGGCCGTTTGCTTGCCTTACGAAACTCGGTGCAAAACGGGCCGAACTAGTGCAAAAGTTCGTGCCACAAAGTCGCGTTGGAATTTTTCACACGAACGCACCCAATCCAACCCATTGGACCCTAAACTGATGTTTTGGTGCATTTTGTACTGTTTGGGTGCATTCGGGATGTTTGCTTGCCTTACGAAACTCGGTGCAAAACGGGCCGAACTAGTGCAAAAGCTCGTGCCACAAAGTCGCGTCGGAATTTTTCGCACGAACGCACCCAATCCACCCCATTGGACCCTAAACTGACGCTTTGGTGCGTTTCGTACTGTTTGGGTGCATTCGGGATGTTTGCTTGCCTTACGAAACTCGGTGCAAAACGGGCCGAAGTAGTTCAAAAGTTCGTGCCACGAAGTCGCGTCGGAATTTTTCACAACGAACGCACCCAATCCACCCCATTGGACCCTAAACTGACGTTTTTGTGTGTTTCGTACTATTTGGGTGCACTTTGGATGTTTGCTTGCCTTACGAAACTCGGTGCAAAACGGACCGAACTAGTGCAAAAGTTCGTGCCACGAAGTCGCGTCGGAATTTTTCGCAACGAACGCACCCGATCTGCCCCATTGGACCCCAACCTGACGTTTTGGTGCGTTTTGTTCTATTTGGGTGCATTCGGGACTGTTTGGTTGCATTAAAAAACTCGGAGCAAAACGGGGCGAACTAGTGCAAAAGGTCGTGCCACAAAGTCGCGTTGGAATTTTCCGCAACGAACGCACCCGATCCACCCCATTGGACCCTAAACTGATGTTTTGGGGCATTTCGTATTATTTGTGTGCATTCGGGACCATTTGGTTGCGTTACGAAACTCGGTGCAAAATGGGCCGAACTAGTGCAAAAGTTTGTGCCACGAAGTCGCGTTAGAATTTTTCTCAACGAACGCACCCAATCCACCCAATTGGACCCTAAACTGACGTTTTGGTGCGTTTCGAACTATTGGGGTACATTCGAGACTATTTGATTGCCTTACGAAACCCAATGCAAAACAGGCCGAACTAGTTCAAAAGTTCATGCCACGAAGTCGCGTCGGAATTTTTCGCGACCAACACACCCGATCCACCGCATTGGACCCAAAACTGATGTTTTTGGGCGTTTCGTACTATTTGAGTGCATTCCGGACCCTTTGGCTGCCTTACGAAACTCGGTGCAATACGGGCCGAAGTAGTTCAAAAGTTTGTGCCACAAAGTCGCGTCAGAATTTTTCACAACGAATGCATCCGATCCACCCCATTGCATCGTAAACTGACGTTTTGGTGCGTTTCGTCCTATTTGGGTTCATTCGGGACCGTTTGGTTGCCTTACGAAACACAGTGCAAAATGGGCCGAGCTTGTGCAAAATTTCGTGCCACGAAGTCGCGTCGGAATTTTTCGCAACGAACACACCCGATCCGCCCCATTGAACCCTGAACTGATGTTTTGGGGCGTTTCGTACTATTTGTGTGCATTTGGGGCCGTTTATTTGCCTTACGAAACTCTGTGCTAAACGGACCGAACTAGTGCAAAATTTCGTGCCCCGAAGTCGCATCGGAATTTTTCGCAACAAACGCACCCAATCCACCACATTGGATCCTAAACTGACGTTTTTTGTGCCTTTTGTACTACTTGGGTGCATTCGGGACCATTTGGTTGCCTTACGAAACTCGGTGCAAAATGGGCCGAACTAGCGCAAAAGTTCGTGCCACAAAGTCGCGTCGGAATTTTTTGCACGAACGCACCCAATCCACCCCATTAGACCCTAAACTGACATTTTGGTGCGTTTCGTACTATTTGGGTGCATTCGGGACGTTTGCTTGCCTTACGAAACTCGGTTTTAAAACGGGCCGAACAAGTGCAAAAGTTCGTGCCAGAAAGTCGCGTCGGAATTTTTTGCACGAACGCACCCAATCCGCCCCATTGGACCCTAAACTGACGTTTTGGTGCATTTCTTACTGTTTGGGCGCATTCTAGATGTTTGCTTGCCTTACGAAACTCGGTGCAAAACGGGCCGAACTAGTGCAAAAGTTCGTGCCACGAAGTTGTGTCGGAATTTTTCACACGAACGCACCCAATCCACCCCTATGGACCCTAAACTGACGTTTTGGTGCATTTCATATTGTTTGGGTGTATTCGGGCCGTTTGCTTGCCTTACGAAACTCGGTGCAAAACGGGCCGAACTAGTGCAAAAGTTCGTGCCACAAAGTCGCGTTGGAATTTTTCACACGAACGCACCCAATCCACCCCATTGGACCCTAAACTGATGTTTTGGTGCGTTTTGTACTGTTTGGGTGCATTCGGGATGTTTGCTTGCCTTACGAAACTCGGTGCAAAACGGGCCGAACTAGTGCAAAAGTTCGTGCCACAAAGTCGCGACGGAATTTTTCGCACGAACGCACCCAATCCACCCCATTGGACCCTAAACTGACGCTTTGGTGCGTTTCGTACTGTTTGGGTGCATTCGGGATGTTTGCTTGCCTTACGAAACTCGGTGCAAAACGGGCCGAAGTAGTTCAAAAGTTCGTGCCACGAAGTCGCGTCGGAATTTTTCACAACGAACGCACCCAATCCACCCCATTGGACCCTAAACTGACGTTTTTGTGTGTTTCGTACTATTTGGGTGCACTTGGGATGTTTGCTTGCCTTACGAAACTCGGTGCAAAACGGACCGAACTAGTGCAAAAGTTCGTGCCACGAAGTCGCGTCGGAATTTTTCGCAACGAACGCACCCGATCTGCCCCATTGGACCCCAACCTGACGTTTTGGTGCGTTTTGTTCTATTTGGGTGCATTCGGGACTGTTTGGTTGCATTAAAAAACTCGGAGCAAAACAGGGCGAACTAGTGCAAAAGGTCGTGCCACGAAGTCGCGTTGGAATTTTCCGCAACGAACGCACCCGATCCACCCCATTGGACCCTAAACTGATGTTTTGGGGCATTTCGTATTATTTGTGTGCATTCGGGACCATTTGGTTGCGTTACGAAACTCGGTGCAAAATGGGCCGAACTAGTGCAAAAGTTTGTGCCACGAAGTCGCGTTAGAATTTTTCTCAACGAACGCACCCAATCCACCCAATTGGACCCTAAACTGACGTTTTGGTGCGTTTCGAACTATTGGGGTACATTCGAGACTATTTGATTGCCTTACGAAACCCAATGCAAAACAGGCCGAACTAGTTCAAAAGTTCATGCCACGAAGTCGCGTCGGAATTTTTCGCGACGAACACACCCGATCCACCGCATTGGACCCAAAACTGATGTTTTTGGGCGTTTCGTACTATTTGAGTGCATTCCGGACCCTTTGGCTGCCTTACGAAACTCGGTGCAATACGGGCCGAAGTAGTTCAAAAGTTTGTGCCACAAAGTCGCGTCAGAAATTTTCACAACGAATGCATCCGATCCACCCCATTGCATCGTAAACTGACGTTTTGGTGCGTTTCGTCCTATTTGGGTTCATTCGGGACCGTTTGGTTGCCTTACGAAACACAGTGCAAAATGGGCCGAGCTTGTGCAAAATTTCGTGCCACGAAGTCGCGTCGGAATTTTTCGCAACGAACACACCCGATCCGCCCCATTGAACCCTGAACTGATGTTTTGGGGCGTTTCGTACTATTTGTGTGCATTTGGGGCCGTTTATTTGCCTTACGAAACTCTGTGCTAAACGGACCGAACTAGTGCAAAATTTCGTGCCCCGAAGTCGCATCGGAGAATTTTTCGCAACAAACGCACCCAATCCACCACATTGGATCCTAAACTGACGTTTTTGTGCCTTTTGTACTACTTGGGTGCATTCGGGACCATTTGGTTGCCTTACGAAACTCGGTGCAAAATGGGCCGAACTAGCGCAAAAGTTCGTGCCACAAAGTCGCGTCGGAATTTTTTGCACGAACGCACCCAATCCACCCCATTAGACCCTAAACTGACATTTTGGTGCGTTTCGTACTATTTGGGTGCATTCGGGACGTTTGCTTGCCTTACGAAACTCGGTTTAAAACGGGCCGAACAAGTGCAAAAGTTCGTGCCAGAAAGTCGCGTCGGAATTTTTTGCACGAACGCACCCAATCCGCCCCATTGGACCCTAAACTGACGTTTTGGTGCATTTCTTACTGTTTGGGCGCATTCTAGATGTTTGCTTGCCTTACGAAACTCGGTGCAAAACGGGCCGAACTAGTGCAAAAGTTCGTGCCACGAAGTTGTGTCGGAATTTTTCACACGAACGCACCCAATCCACCCCTTTGGACGCTAAACTGACGTTTTGGTGCATTTCATATTGTTTGGGTGTATTCGGGCCGTTTGCTTGCCTTACGAAACTCGGTGCAAAACGGGCCGAACTAGTGCAAAAGTTCGTGCCACAAAGTCGCGTTGGAATTTTTCACACGAACGCACCCAATCCACCCCATTGGACCCTAAACTGATGTTTTGGTGCGTTTTGTACTGTTTGGGTGCATTCGGGATGTTTGCTTGCCTTACGAAACTCGGTGCAAAACGGGCCGAACTAGTGCAAAAGTTCGTGCCACAAAGTCGCGACGGAATTTTTCGCACGAACGCACCCAATCCACCCCATTGGACCCTAAACTAACGCTTTGGTGCGTTTCGTACTGTTTGGGTGCATTCGGGATGTTTGCTTGCCTTACGAAACTCGGTGCAAAACGGGCCGAAGTAGTTCAAAAGTTCGTGCCACGAAGTCGCGTCGGAATTTTTCACAACGAACGCACCCAATCCACCCCATTGGACCCTAAACTGACGTTTTTGTGTGTTTCGTACTATTTGGGTGCACTTGGGATGTTTGCTTGCCTTACGAAACTCGGTGCAAAACGGACCGAACTAGTGCAAAAGTTCGTGCCACGAAGTCGCGTCGGAATTTTCCGCAACGAACGCACCCGATCCACCCCATTGGACCCTAAACTGATGTTTTGGGGCATTTCGTATTATTTGTGTGCATTCGGGACCATTTGGTTGCGTTACGAAACTCGGTGCAAAATGGGCCGAACTAGTGCAAAAGTTTGTGCCACGAAGTCGCGTTAGAATTTTTCTCAACGAACGCACCCAATCCACCCAATTGGACCCTAAACTGACGTTTTGGTGCGTTTCGAACTATTGGGGTACATTCGAGACTATTTGATTGCCTTACGAAACCCAATGCAAAACAGGCCGAACTAGTTCAAAAGTTCATGCCACGAAGTCGCGTCGGAATTTTTCGCGACCAACACACCCGATCCACCGCATTGGACCCAAAACTGATGTTTTTGGGCGTTTCGTACTATTTGAGTGCATTCCGGACCCTTTGGCTGCCTTACGAAACTCGGTGCAATACGGGCCGAAGTAGTTCAAAAGTTTGTGCCACAAAGTCGCGTCAGAATTTTTCACAACGAATGCATCCGATCCACCCCATTGCATCGTAAACTGACGTTTTGGTGCGTTTCGTCCTATTTGGGTTCATTCGGGACCGTTTGGTTGCCTTACGAAACACAGTGCAAAATGGGCCGAGCTTGTGCAAAATTTCGTGCCACGAAGTCGCGTCGGAATTTTTCGCAACGAACACACCCGATCCGCCCCATTGAACCCTGAACTGATGTTTTGGGGCGTTTCGTACTATTTGTGTGCATTTGGGGCCGTTTATTTGCCTTACGAAACTCTGTGCTAAACGGACCGAACTAGTGCAAAATTTCGTGCCCCGAAGTCGCATCGGAATTTTTCGCAACAAACGCACCCAATCCACCACATTGGATCCTAAACTGACGTTTTTTGTGCCTTTTGTACTACTTGGGTGCATTCGGGACCATTTGGTTGCCTTACGAAACTCGGTGCAAAATGGGCCGAACTAGCGCAAAAGTTCGTGCCACAAAGTCGCGTCGGAATTTTTTGCACGAACGCACCCAATCCACCCCATTAGACCCTAAACTGACATTTTGGTGCGTTTCGTACTATTTGGGTGCATTCGGGACGTTTGCTTGCCTTACGAAACTCGGTTTAAAACGGGCCGAACAAGTGCAAAAGTTCGTGCCAGAAAGTCGCGTCGGAATTTTTTGCACGAACGCACCCAATCCGCCCCATTGGACCCTAAACTGACGTTTTGGTGCATTTCTTACTGTTTGGGCGCATTCTAGATGTTTGCTTGCCTTACGAAACTCGGTGCAAAACGGGCCGAACTAGTGCAAAAGTTCGTGCCACGAAGTTGTGTCGGAATTTTTCACACGAACGCACCCAATCCACCCCTATGGACCCTAAACTGACGTTTTGGTGCATTTCATATTGTTTGGGTGTATTCGGGCCGTTTGCTTGCCTTACGAAACTCGGTGCAAAACGGGCCGAACTAGTGCAAAAGTTCGTGCCACAAAGTCGCGTTGGAATTTTTCACACGAACGCACCCAATCCACCCCATTGGACCCTAAACTGATGTTTTGGTGCGTTTTGTACTGTTTGGGTGCATTCGGGATGTTTGCTTGCCTTACGAAACTCGGTGCAAAACGGGCCGAACTAGTGCAAAAGTTCGTGCCACAAAGTCGCGACGGAATTTTTCGCACGAACGCACCCAATCCACCCCATTGGACCCTAAACTGACGCTTTGGTGCGTTTCGTACTGTTTGGGTGCATTCGGGATGTTTGCTTGCCTTACGAAACTCGGTGCAAAACGGGCCGAAGTAGTTCAAAAGTTCGTGCCACGAAGTCGCGTCGGAATTTTTCACAACGAACGCACCCAATCCACCCCATTGGACCCTAAACTGACGTTTTTGTGTGTTTCGTACTATTTGGGTGCACTTGGGATGTTTGCTTGCCTTACGAAACTCGGTGCAAAACGGACCGAACTAGTGCAAAAGTTCGTGCCACGAAGTCGCGTCGGAATTTTTCGCAACGAACGCACCCGATCTGCCCCATTGGACCCCAACCTGACGTTTTGGTGCGTTTTGTTCTATTTGGGTGCATTCGGGACTGTTTGGTTGCATTAAAAAACTCGGAGCAAAACAGGGCGAACTAGTGCAAAAGGTCGTGCCACGAAGTCGCGTTGGAATTTTCCGCAACGAACGCACCCGATCCACCCCATTGGACCCTAAACTGATGTTTTGGGGCATTTCGTATTATTTGTGTGCATTCGGGACCATTTGGTTGCGTTACGAAACTCGGTGCAAAATGGGCCGAACTAGTGCAAAAGTTTGTGCCACGAAGTCGCGTTAGAATTTTTCTCAACGAACGCACCCAATCCACCCAATTGGACCCTAAACTGACGTTTTGGTGCGTTTCGAACTATTGGGGTACATTCGAGACTATTTGATTGCCTTACGAAACCCAATGCAAAACAGGCCGAACTAGTTCAAAAGTTCATGCCACGAAGTCGCGTCGGAATTTTTCGCGACGAACACACCCGATCCACCGCATTGGACCAAAACTGATGTTTTTGGGCGTTTCGTACTATTTGAGTGCATTCCGGACCCTTTGGCTGCCTTACGAAACTCGGTGCAATACGGGCCGAAGTAGTTCAAAAGTTTGTGCCACAAAGTCGCGTCAGAAATTTTCACAACGAATGCATCCGATCCACCCCATTGCATCGTAAACTGACGTTTTGGTGCGTTTCGTCCTATTTGGGTTCATTCGGGACCGTTTGGTTGCCTTACGAAACACAGTGCAAAATGGGCCGAGCTTGTGCAAAATTTCGTGCCACGAAGTCGCGTCGGAATTTTTCGCAACGAACACACCCGATCCGCCCCATTGAACCCTGAACTGATGTTTTGGGGCGTTTCGTACTATTTGTGTGCATTTGGGGCCGTTTATTTGCCTTACGAAACTCTGTGCTAAACGGACCGAACTAGTGCAAAATTTCGTGCCCCGAAGTCGCATCGGAATTTTTCGCAACAAACGCACCCAATCCACCACATTGGATCCTAAACTGACGTTTTTGTGCCTTTTGTACTACTTGGGTGCATTCGGGACCATTTGGTTGCCTTACGAAACTCGGTGCAAAATGGGCCGAACTAGCGCAAAAGTTCGTGCCACAAAGTCGCGTCGGAATTTTTTGCACGAACGCACCCAATCCACCCCATTAGACCCTAAACTGACATTTTGGTGCGTTTCGTACTATTTGGGTGCATTCGGGACGTTTGCTTGCCTTACGAAACTCGGTTTAAAACGGGCCGAACAAGTGCAAAAGTTCGTGCCAGAAAGTCGCGTCGGAATTTTTTGCACGAACGCACCCAATCCGCCCCATTGGACCCTAAACTGACGTTTTGGTGCATTTCTTACTGTTTGGGCGCATTCTAGATGTTTGCTTGCCTTACGAAACTCGGTGCAAAACGGGCCGAACTAGTGCAAAAGTTCGTGCCACGAAGTTGTGTCGGAATTTTTCACACGAACGCACCCAATCCACCCCTTTGGACGCTAAACTGACGTTTTGGTGCATTTCATATTGTTTGGGTGTATTCGGGCCGTTTGCTTGCCTTACGAAACTCGGTGCAAAACGGGCCGAACTAGTGCAAAAGTTCGTGCCACAAAGTCGCGTTGGAATTTTTCACACGAACGCACCCAATCCACCCCATTGGACCCTAAACTGATGTTTTGGTGCGTTTTGTACTGTTTGGGTGCATTCGGGATGTTTGCTTGCCTTACGAAACTCGGTGCAAAACGGGCCGAACTAGTGCAAAAGTTCGTGCCACAAAGTCGCGACGGAATTTTTCGCACGAACGCACCCAATCCACCCCATTGGACCCTAAACTAACGCTTTGGTGCGTTTCGTACTGTTTGGGTGCATTCGGGATGTTTGCTTGCCTTACGAAACTCGGTGCAAAACGGGCCGAAGTAGTTCAAAAGTTCGTGCCACGAAGTCGCGTCGGAATTTTTCACAACGAACGCACCCAATCCACCCCATTGGACCCTAAACTGACGTTTTTGTGTGTTTCGTACTATTTGGGTGCACTTGGGATGTTTGCTTGCCTTACGAAACTCGGTGCAAAACGGACCGAACTAGTGCAAAAGTTCGTGCCACGAAGTCGCGTCGGAATTTTCCGCAACGAACGCACCCGATCCACCCCATTGGACCCTAAACTGATGTTTTGGGGCATTTCGTATTATTTGTGTCCATTCGGGACCATTTGGTTGCGTTACGAAACTCGGTGCAAAATGGGCCGAACTAGTGCAAAAGTTTGTGCCACGAAGTCGCGTTAGAATTTTTCTCAACGAACGCACCCAATCCACCCAATTGGACCCTAAACTGACGTTTTGGTGCGTTTCGAACTATTGGGGTACATTCGAGACTATTTGATTGCCTTACGAAACCCAGTGCAAAACAGGCCGAACTAGTTCAAAAGTTCATGCCACGAAGTCGCGTCGGAATTTTTCGCGACGAACACACCCGATCCACCGCATTGGACCCTAAACTGATGTTTTTGGGCGTTTCGTACTATTTGAGTGCATTCCGGACCCTTTGGCTGCCTTACGAAACTCGGTGCAATACGGGCCGAAGTAGTTCAAAAGTTTGTGCCACAAAGTCGCGTCAGAATTTTTCACAACGAATGCATCCGATCCACCCCATTGCATCGTAAACTGACGTTTTGGTGCGTTTCGTCCTATTTGGGTTCATTCGGGACCGTTTGGTTGCCTTACGAAACACAGTGCAAAATGGGCCGAGCTTGTGCAAAATTTCGTGCCACGAAGTCGTGTCGGAATTTTTCGCAACGAACACACCCGATCCGCCCCATTGAACCCTGAACTGATGTTTTGGGGCGTTTCGTACTATTTGTGTGCATTCGGGGCCGTTTATTTGCCTTACGAAACTCTGTGCTAAACGGACCGAACTAGTGCAAAATTTCGTGCCCCGAAGTCGCATCGGAATTTTTCGCAACAAACGCACCCAATCCACCACATTGGATCCTAAACTGACGTTTTTGTGCCTTTTGTACTACTTGGGTGCATTCGGGACCATTTGGTTGCCTTACGAAACTCGGTGCAAAATGGGCCGAACTAGCGCAAAAGTTCGTGCCACAAAGTCGCGTCGGAATTTTTTGCACGAACGCACCCAATCCACCCCATTAGACCCTAAACTGACATTTTGGTGCGTTTCGTACTATTTGGGTGCATTCGGGACGTTTGCTTGCCTTACGAAACTCGGTTTAAAACGGGCCGAACAAGTGCAAAAGTTCGTGCCAGAAAGTCGCGTCGGAATTTTTTGCACGAACGCACCCAATCCGCCCCATTGGACCCTAAACTGACGTTTTGGTGCATTTCTTACTGTTTGGGCGCATTCGGGATGTTTGCTTGCCTTACGAAACTCGGTGCAAAACGGGCCGAACTAGTGCAAAAGTTCGTGCCACGAAGTTGTGTCGGAATTTTTCACACGAACGCACCCAATCCACCCCATTGGACCCTAAACTGACGTTTTGGTGCATTTCATATTGTTTGGGTGTGTTCGGGCCGTTTGCTTGCCTTACGAAACTTGGTGCAAAACGGGCTGAACTAGTGCAAAAGTTCGTGCCACAAAGTCGCGTTAGAATTTTTCACACGAACGCACCCAATCCACCCCATTGGACCCTAAACTGATGTTTTGGTGCATTTTGTACTGTTTGGGTGCATTCGGGATGTTTGCTTGCCTTACGAAACTCGGTGCAAAACGGGCCGAACTAGTGCAAAAGTTCGTGCCACAAAGTCGCGTCGGAATTTTTCGCACAAACGCACCCAATCCACCCCATTGGACCATAAACTGACGCTTTGGTGCGTTTCGTACTGTTTGGGTGCATTCGGGATGTTTGCTTGCCTTACGAAACTCGGTGCAAAACGGGCCGAAGTAGTTCAAAAGTTCGTGCCACGAAGTCGCGTCGGAATTTTTCACAACGAACTCACCCAATCCACCCCATTGGACCCTAAACTGACGTTTTTGTGTGTTTCGTACTATTTGGGTGCACTTGGGATGTTTGCTTGCCTTACGAAACTCGGTGCAAAACGGACCGAACTAGTGCAAAAGTTCGTGCCACGAAGTCGCGTCGGAATTTTTCGCAACGAACGCACCCGATCTGCCCCATTGGACCCCAGCCTGACGTTTTGGTGCGTTTTGTTCTATTTGGGTGCATTCGGGACTGTTTGGTTGCATTAAAAAACTCGGAGCAAAATGGGGCGAACTAGTGCAAAAGGTCGTGCCACGAAGTCGCGTTGGAATTTTCCGCAACGAACGCACCCGATCCACCCCATTGGACCCTAAACTGATGTTTTAGGGCATTTCGTATTATTTGTGTGCATTCGGGACCATTTGGTTGCGTTACGAAACTCGGTGCAAAATGGGCCGAACTAGTGCAAAAGTTTGTGCCACGAAGTCGCGTTAGAATTTTTCTCAACGAACGCACCCAATCCACCCAATTGGACCCTGAACTGACGTTTTGGTGCGTTTCGAACAATTGGGGTACATTCGAGACTATTTGATTGCCTTACAAAACCCGATGCAAAACAAGCCGAACTAGTTCAAAAGTTCATGCCACGAAGTCGCGTCGGAATTTTTCGCGATGAACACACCCGATCCACCGCATTGGACCCTAAACTGATGTTTTTGGGCGTTTCGTACTATTTGAGTGCATTCCGGACCCTTTGGCTGCCTTACGAAACTTGGTGCAATACGGGCCGAAGTAGTTCAAAAGTTTGTGCCACAAAGTCGCGTCAGAATTTTTCACAACGAATGCATCCGATCCACCCCATTGCATCGTAAACTGACGTTTTGGTGCGTTTCGTCCTATTTGGGTTCATTCGGGACCGTTTGGTTGCCTTACGAAACACAGTGCAAAATGGGCCGAGCTTGTGCAAAATTTCGTGCCAAGAAGTCGCGTCGGAATTTTTCGCAACGAACACACCCGATCCACCCCATTGAACCCTGAACTGATGTTTTGGGGCGTTTCGTACTATTTGTGTGCATTCGGGGCCGTTTATTTGCCTTACGAAACTCTGTGCTAAACGGACCGAACTAGTGCAAAATTTCGTGCCCCGAAGTCGCATCGGAATTTTTCGCAACAAACGCACCCAATCCACCACATTGGATCCTAAACTGACGTTTTTGTGCCATTTGTACTACTTGGGTGCATTCGGGATCATTTGGTTGCCTTACGAAACTCGGTGCAAAATGGGCCGAACTAGCGCAAAATTCGTGCCACAAAGTCGCGTTGGAATTTTTTGCACAAACGCACCCAATCCACCCCATTAGACCCTAAACTGACATTTTGGTGCGTTTCGTACTATTTGGGTGCATTCGGGACGTTTGCTTGCCTTACGAAACTCGGTTTAAAACGGGCCGAACAAGTGCAAAAGTTCGTGCCAGAAAGTCGTGTCAGAATTTTTTGCACGAACGCACCCAATCCGCCCCATTGGACCCTAAACTGACGTTTTGGTGCTTTTCTTACTGTTTGGGCGCATTCGGGATGTTTGCTTGCCTTACGAAACTCGGTGCAAAACGGGCCGAACTAGTGCAAAAGTTCGTGCCACGAAGTTGTGTCGGAATTTTTCACACGAACGCACCCAATCCACCCCATTGGACCCTAAACTGACGTTTTGGTGCATTTCATATTGTTTGGGTGTATTCGGGCCGTTTGCTTGCCTTAACGAAACTCGGTGCAAAACGGGCCGAACTAGTGCAAAAGTTCGTGCCACAAAGTCGCGTTGGAATTTTTCACACGAACGCACCCAATCCACCCCATTGGACCCTAAACTGATGTTTTGGTGCATTTTGTACTGTTTGGGTGCCTTCGGGATGTTTGCTTGCCTTACGAAACTCGGTGCAAAACGGGCCGAACTAGTGCAAAAGCTCGTGCCACAAAGTCGCGTCGGAATTTTTCGCACGAACGCACCCAATCCACCCCATTGGACCCTAAACTGACGCTTTGGTGCGTTACGTACTGTTTGGGTGCATTCGGGATGTTTGCTTGCCTTACGAAACTCGGTGCAAAATGGGCTGAAGTAGTTCAAAAGTTCGTGCCACGAAGTCGCGTCGGAATTTTTCACAACGAACGCACCCAATCCACCCCATTGGACCCTAAACTGACGTTTTTGTGTGTTTCGTACTATTTGGGTGCACTTGGGATGTTTGCTTGCCTTACGAAACTCGGTGCAAAACGGACCGAACTAGTGCAAAAGTTCGTGCCACGAAGTCGCGTCGGAATTTTTCGCAACGAACGCACCCGATCTGCCCCATTGGACCCCAACCTGACGTTTTGGTGCGTTTTTTTCTATTTGGGTGCATTCGGGACTTTTTGGTTGCCTTAAAAAACTCGGAGCAAAACGGGGCGAACTAGTGCAAAAGGTCGTGCCACGAAGTCGCTTTGGAATTTTCCGCAACGAACGCACCCGATTCACCCCATTGGACCCTAAACTGATGTTTTGGGGCATTTTGTATTATTTGTGTGCATTCGGGACCATTTGGTTGCATTACGAAACTCGGTGCAAAATGGGCCGAACTAGTGCAAAAGTTTGTTCGACGAAGTCGCGTTAGAATTTTTCTCAACGAACGCACCCAATCCACCCAATTGGACCCTAAACTGACGTTTTGGTGCGTTTCGAACAATTGGGGTACATTCGGGACTATTTGATTGCCTTACGAAACCCGATGCAAAACAGGCCGAACCAGTTCAAAAGTTCATGCCACGAAGTCGCGTCGGAATTTTTCGCGACGAACACACCCGATCCACCGCATTGGACCCTAAACTGATGTTTTGGGGCGTTTCGTACTATTTGAGTGCATTCCGGACCCTTTGGCTGCCTTACGAAACTCGGTGCAATATGGGCCGAAGTAGTTCAAAAGTTTGTGCCACAAAGTCGCGTCAGAATTTTTCACAATGAATGCATCCGATCCACCCCATTGCATCGTAAACTGACGTTTTGGTGCGTTTCGTCCTATTTGGGTTCATTCTGGACCGTTTGGTTGCCTTACGAAACACAGTGCAAAATGGGCCGAGCTTGTGCAAAATTTCGTGCCACGAAGTCACGTCGGAATTTTTCGCAACGAACACACCCGATCCACCCCATTGAACCCTGAGCTGATGTTTTGGGCGTTTTGTACTATTTGTGTGCATTCGGGGCCGTTTATTTGCCTTACGAAACTCTGTGCTAAACAGACCGAACTAGTGCAAAATTTCGTGCCCCGAAGTCGCATCGGATTTTTTCGCAACAAACGCACCCAATCCACCACATTGGATCCTAAACTGACGTTTTTGTGCCTTTTGTACTACTTGGGTGCATTCGGGACCATTTGGTTGCCTTACGAAACTCGGTGCAAAATGGGCCGAACTAGCGCAAAAGTTCGTGCCACAAAGTCGCGTCGCAATTTTTTGCACGAACGCACCCAATCCACCCCATTAGACCCTAAACTGACATTTTGGTGCGTTTCGTACTATTTGGGTGCATTCGGGACGTTTGCTTGCCTTACGAAACTCGGTTTAAAACGGGCCGAACAAGTGCAAAAGTTCGTGCCACAAAGTCGCGTCAGAATTTTTTGCACGAACGCACCCAATCCGCCCCATTGGACCCTAAACTGACGTTTTGGTGCATTTCTTACTGTTTGGGCGCATTCGGGATGTTTGCTTGCCTTACGAAACTCGGGTGCAAAACGGGCCGAATAGTGCAAAAGTTCGTGCCACGAAGTTGTGTCGGAATTTTTCACACGAACGCACCCAATCCACCCCTTTGGACCCTAAACTGACGTTTTGGTGCATTTCATATTGTTTGGGTGTATCGGGCCGTTTGCTTGCCTTACGAAACTCGGTGCAAAAACGGGCCGAACTAGTGCAAAAGTTCGTGCCACAAAGTCGCGTTGGAATTTTTCACACGAACGCACCCAATCCACCCCATTGGACCCTAAACTGAGTTTTGGTGCGTTTTGTACTGTTTGGGTGCATTCGGGATGTTTGCTTGCCTTACGAAACTCGGTGCAAAACGGGCCGAACTAGTGCAAAAGTTCGTGCCACAAAGTCGCGTCGGAATTTTTCGCACGAACGCACCCAATCCACCCCATTGGACCCTAAACTGACGCTTGGTGCGTTTCGTACTGTTTGGGTGCATTCGGGATGTTTGCTTGCCTTACGAAACTCGGTGCAAAACGGGCCGAAGTAGTTCAAAAGTTCGTGCCACGAAGTCGCGTCGGAATTTTTCACAACGAACGCACCCAATCCACCCCATTGGACCCTAAACTGACGTTTTGTGTGTTTCGTACTATTGGGTGCACTTGAGATGTTTGCTTGCCTTACGAAACTCGGTGCAAAACGGGCCGAACTAGTGCAAAAGTTGTGCCACAAAGTCGCGTCGGAATTTTTCGCACGAACGCACCAATCCACCCATTGGACCCTAAACTGACGCTTTGGTGCGTTTCGTACTGTTGGGTGCATTCGGGATGTTTGCTTGCCTTACGAAACTCGGTGCAAAACGGGCCCGAAGTAGTTCAAAAGTTCGTGCACGAAGTCGCGTCGGAATTTTTCACAACAAACGCACCCAATCCACCCCATTGGACCCTAAACTGACGTTTTTGTGTGTTTCGTACTATTTGGGTGCACTTGGGATGTTTGCTTGCCTTACGAAAACTCGGTGCAAAACGGACCGAACTAGTGCAAAAGTCCGTGCCACGAAGTCGCGTCGGAATTTTTTCGCAACGAACGCACCCAATCTGCCCCATGGACCCCAACCTGATGTTTGGTGCGTTTTGTTCTATTTGGGTGCATTCGGGACTGTTTGGTTGCATTAAAAAACTCTGAGCAAAACGGGGCGAACTAGTGCAAAAGGTCGTGCCACGAAGTCGCATTGGAATTTTCCGCAACGAACGCACCCGATCCACCCCATTGGACCCTAAACTGATGTTTTGGGGCATTTTTCGTACTATTTGGGTGCACTTGAGATGTTTGCTTGCCTTACGAAACTCGGTTGCAAAACGGGCCGAACTAGTGCAAAAGTTCGTGCCACAAAGTCGCGTCGGAATTTTTCGCACGAACGCACCCAATCCACCCCATTGGACCCTAAACTGACGCTTTGGTGCGTTTCGTACTTTGGGTGCATTCGGGATGTTTGCTTGCCTTACGAAACTCGGTGCAAAACGGGCCGAAGTAGTTCAAAAGTTCGTGCCACGAAGTCGCGTCGGAATTTTTCACAACAAACGCACCCAATCCACCCCATTGGACCCTAAACTGACGTTTTTGTGTGTTTCGTACTATTTGGGTGCACTTGGGATGTTTGCTTGCCTTACGAAACTCGGTGCAAAACGGACCGAACTAGTGCAAAAGTCCGTTGCCACGAAGTCGCGTCGGAATTTTTCGCAACGAACGCACCCAATCTGCCCCATTGGACCCCAACCTGATGTTTTGGTGCGTTTTGTTCTATTTGGGTGCATTCGGGACTGTTTGGTTGCATTAAAAAACTCTGAGCAAAACGGGGCGAACTAGTGCAAAAGGTCGTGCCACGAAGTCGCATTGGAATTTTCCGCAACGAACGCACCCGATCCACCCCATTGGACCCTAAACTGATGTTTTGGGGCATTTCGTATTATTTGTGTGCATTCGGGACCATTTGGTTGCGTTACGAAACTCGGTGCAAAATGGGCCGAACTAGTGCAAAAGTTTGTGCCACGAAGTCGCGTTAGAATTTTTCTCAACGAACGCACCCAATCCACCCAATTGGACCCTAAACTGACGTTTTGGTGCGTTTCGAACTATTGGGGTACATTCGAGACTATTTGATTGCCTTACGAAACCCGATGCAAAACAGGCCGAACTAGTTCAAAAGTTCATGCCATGAAGTCGCGTCGGAATTTTTCGCGACGAACACACCCGATCCACCGCATTGGACCCTAAACTGATGTTTTTGGGCGTTTCATACTATTTGAGTGCATTCCGGACCCTTTGGCTGCCTTACGAAACTTGGTGCAATACGGGCCGAAGTAGTTCAAAAGTTTGTGCCACAAAGTCGCGTCAGAATTTTTCACAACGAATGCATCCGATCCACCCCATTGCATCGTAAACTGACATTTTGGTGCGTTTCGTCCTATTTGGGTTCATTCGGGACCGTTTGGTTGCCTTACGAAACACAGTGCAAAATGGGCCGAGCTTGTGCAAAAGTTCGTTCCACGAAGTCGCGTCAGAATTTTTCGCAACGAACACACCCAATCCACCCCAGTGG
This sequence comes from Panicum virgatum, assembly GCF_016808335.1. Classification (NCBI taxonomy): domain Eukaryota; kingdom Viridiplantae; phylum Streptophyta; class Magnoliopsida; order Poales; family Poaceae; genus Panicum; species Panicum virgatum. Next base: position 25,134,017 of record NC_053137.1, read on the forward strand.
ACCCTAAACTGAAGTTTTGGTGTGTTTCGTACTATTTGGGTGCATTCGGGGCCGTTTATTTGCCTTACGAAACTCTGTGAAAAACGGGCCGAACAAGTGCAAATGTTCGTGCCACGAAGTCGCGTCGGAATTTTTTGCACGAACGCACCGAATTCACCCCATTGGACCCTAAACTGACGCTTTGGTGTGTTTCGTACTATTTGGGTGCACTTGGGATGTTTGCTTGCCTTACGAAACTCGGTGCAAAACGGACCGAACTAGTGCAAAAGTTCGTGCCACAAAGTCTCATCATAATTTTTCGCAACGAACGCACACGACCCACCCCGTTGTACCCTAAACTGATCTTTTGGGGCGTTTCGTATTATTTGTGTGCATTCGGGAAAGTTTGGTTGCCTTACGAAACTCGGTGCAAAACGGGCTGAACTAGTGCAAAAGTTTGTGCCACGAAGTCGCGTCAGAATTTTTCTCAACGAACGCACCCAATCCACCCCATTGGACCCAAAACTGACGTTTTGGTGCGTTTCGAACTATTTGGGTGCATTCGGGACTATTTGATTGCCTTACAAAACCCGATGCAAAACGCGCCGAACTAGTCCAAAAGTTCGCGCCACGAAGTCGCGTCGGAATTTTTCGCGACGAACGCACCCGATCCACCCATTGGACCCTAAACTGATGTTTTGGGGCGTTTCGTACTATTCATGTGCATTCGGGCCTGTTTGGTTGTCTTACGAAACTCGTTTCAAAACGGACCGAACTAGTGCAAAAGTTCGTGCCCCGAAGTCGCATCAGAATTTTTCGCAACGAATGCACCCAATCCACCACATTGGACCCTAAACTGACATTTTGGTGTGTTTTGTACTATTTGGGTGCATTCGGGACCGTTTGGTTGCCTTACGAACTTCGGTGCAAAACGGGCCGAAGAAGTGCAAAAGTTTGTGCCACGAAGTCGCGTCGGAATTTTTCACAACGAACGCACCCAATCCACCCCATTGGACCCTAAACTGTCGTTTTCATGCGTTTTTGTACTATTTGGGTGCATTCGGGACTGTTTGGTTTCCTTACGAAACCCGATGCAAAACGGGCCGAACTAGTACAAAAGTTTGTGCCACGAAGTCGCATCAGAATTTTTCTTAACGAACGAACCCAATCCACCCCATTGGACCCTAAACTGATGTTTTGGTGCGTTTCGAACTATTTGTGTGCATTCGGGACTATTCGATTGCCTTACGAAACCCAGTGCAAAACGGGCCGAACTAGTGCAAATGTTCGTGGCACGAAGTCGCATCGGAATTTTTCGTGACAAATGCACCCGATCCACCCCATTGGACCCTAAACTGATGTTTTGGGGCGTTTTGTACTATTTGGGTGCATTCGGGGCCGTTCGGTTGCCTTACGAAACTCGGTGCAAAACGGGCCGAAGTAGTGCAAAAGTTTGTGCCACGAAGTCGCATCAGAATTTTTCACAACGAACGCACCCAATCCACCACATTAGATCCTGAACTGAGATTTTGGTGTGTTTTGTACTATTTGGGTGCACTTGGGATGTAATGAGGACATTCCTAGCATTCACTCATCTCCATATGAAACTACACTTGATATAGCTGGTCCAATTACAAGGAGTAGAACTAAACAATTGGAGAAGGACATTCATTCTGAGGTGAACGCTAACCTTATGCTTAATAATCAGATTACATTGAATGAACCAATGCTTTTGAGTACTTGTTTCAATGTTCTTAGGAATGGTGGAGTGCATGAACAAGCATGGGATGATGATGGATTCTGCCCACCAAATATATGCCAGGAACCTGGACGTGCATGAAAGAAGAAAGGCCATTTAGCTACCACGAATATCAGCCGTTGAAGTGCAAGCAAATAATTCAGGAGTTAGGAACGCATGCAACCAGCAACTGGGTTGCTGTCCACGCACGCGCCAGCCTGCATGCAGAGAATACCAACCAGGCAGGCGCCCCACTAGGCTTCGTTATTAATAAAAGTAGTGCTGCAACTTTCCACTACATGTTCTCAATTACTTTCCACCAAACTGAAACTCCACTAGTGATATATATCCCTGTAATGGACGACGTGAACAGTAACTCGTGATTGCAATCTCAGAAGTAACAACTCTTGGAATTGATGTTCCAGCGTGAGTCTCGAGAGGCTTGCAAACTTGTTCTTTCGACTCCTGAGGGAGTTGTAGAATGCAAAACTGCGGTTCACCCAGTTTGTGTGGCAGAACCACCTGAATTATCCCGGCTCAAGTGCGCAGGCCATCATCATAAGGGCAACACTAGCACAAACGCACTTCAAACGGAACAATTCTTCGTCTGTCGGGTAACGTCCCGATACAACCACCGATTCTCGGATCGAACAAGCATACCCCGCACGAAGGCGAGTCCAGAGATATTACAACCACAAGTTTTGCATCACAGGCATAAAAGTTATTACAAACCAGTTGTAAAGCATTATTACAAGACCAACCTTAGTAAAACAGTTATCCAAACCATAATTTAAGTTCAGAGTTTAAAACAGCGGAAGATAAAACACGACAGCTACAACACGTCGCAAAAGGACACCAGGCTAGCCCAAGCATGGTATCACTCGTCAAGGTCATTGCCGGTCGAAGACGTATCCCACTCTACGGACCAGCCAGGAGGCAACGAGCAAGGGTAGGTCAAGCTAGCGATCTGATCCTCAAAACTCATACCTGAAAAAGGGTTTCAACAGCAAGGCTGAGTATTCTAATACTCAGCAAGACTTAACCGCTAACGGGTATAAATAGCCCACTTTAGCTAGACTATGCAAGGTTTTGTGAGGCTCTGGTTTTCCTTTTTGCTGAAAAGCAATAAAGAGTATGTCCTTACTTTCAAGTTTTAGCTTTCAAGATTCTAGTTGATTAACCATTCTATGTAAGCAACTACTAATCAATCATGGTAGAAAACTAAGCAAACATCAAGATTGATAAATAATATTGTTGCTCTTATTACTCTGTGTGGCAAAGGGATCAAGCAGTCTCATTTCATCGTGAGAGGCGGACGATTCTGAATCGAAATTCAACCTTGCAAGGATAAACCTAGCACACACGTCTGGAACACCGTCGGGACATTCCCAAACAACCGTTGACCTTTCTTTCCGGCTTGTGGATAGGAACACTCTCCCCTAGTACAGGGCTCCAAGGTCCACCCGTGCCCGGTCCACCCTTGTCCCTTGAAGTCGTAGTGTGGCGCAACATAAAAATAAAACCTATCCCTACAAGAGAGTGTCAGGTATATCCATTCTCCGGTCCAATCGGCTACTAGGCTTGCCGCGTACCATATTTACGGCATGTGGCTAGTACTTTCAAAAACTTAACCACCGCTACCACACACCGCGACCTTAGCAAGTTCATCAATACAGACGGGGTCTCACCAAAGGTCATGACATCGAATACGACCCCGTCCGTCGTCCTTATATTGATAACAGAAAGTAAACAAGCAATTCCTATAAAGCTCGCGAGTGACAGGCAATCACTCGACTTTTCCCGGTCCTATAAGCTTAGCAAGTAGTCGAACTCAAGTCTAGTGTTCAGTACATAGGTTCATAGGATCATGCACCTAGGGTTTCAATTCAAATCCTAAGAACTGTAAATGCACAAGTAAGTAACAACAGTAAATGATCATAATTTGAAATATGGGTTATGTCCGGGGCTTGCCTTCTCGATAGTTTCTAACTATTTCAGCCCTAGGCTCTTCCGAACTTTGGTCCGAGGCTTCAGTTAGTTCAGCAGTGTTTACTTGAGCTTCGAGATCACCTCCGTCAGTCTCTGGGATCAGCTCGTACGTCCCGTCCGATAAGGCAGTCGTGTCTATATGTAATGCAAGAACAACATTATAAATACACACATGGGCAAACGTTTATAGAGTAGTTAAATACCAAAATTAACTACACAAGGCATCATGATCAACAATACAAAAGAAGTTGACTAACTTTATAAACAAGTGGGGGTGATTTTCTTATAACAAACAAAACCTAGTTTGCTAACAAATCAACTACTCATAGTACAAACTGTAACAAAAGCTGCCAAAATTACCCTAAACATAGCATGAACAAAGCAATCAACCCTGTAAAAATCATGCCAAGACATGTAGCCATTTAATCACAACAAATCATTCATGCAGGCAACACCTAGCAAAAGATTGAATTATACAGGTCAAACTAGAGCAAAATGGAAGCTCAAAAAATAACAGGAGGTTGACACAGAAAAGAACTAGCAACTGCGAATTTTTCATGATTTTATCTATAAAGAAATAAATATGAGAAAATAAATAAAACAGACAACAGATTAGCAAGATTTATTTTTAGCCCCTGATATAGCCATGAAATGAAGCTCAAACTTCCTGGACAAGCTAAGATACTCCAGATGAACACTCAGGAATATTTTCAGGATTTAACAAGAACAGAAACTATTTAACATAAATAAAGTCTACTAAACAAGGATTAACACAAATAAAAAGCTACACATAAGAACTGAGCACGAAATTTATATAGGAACATCATATACATATGAGTAAACCACCATAAAAATTTCATTGCAAGATCAGGCTTCACACAGTAGATAAGAAAAAGATAAAATCAGCCAATATTTATGCACTAGTAACACAAATCAAATTCTACAGCAAAAACTTGCAACTAAAGCCTAACATATTATGGTTCTACTGCATAGAGCTCTTCAAAAGGATTCCAAAACATCAAGATTTGCTATTTTACGAATTTTCCTCGAATTGATATTGAATTTCAAAGATCACAACAAACTATTACAAACAAGTCCCTATAGCACTATTCAAATGAGTCACTGACTATTCAAATAACCCCCTGGCATTTCTTGAATTCTAGCAGGGAGGTCCTTGCCGAGGTCAGAGAGGGGCGCGGGGTTTGACTGGCCTTTACCGGTGAAGGGTGGCGTCGGCGGCGAGAAGGGAGAGGTCAGGGAGCTAGAGGGGACCACGGCGCACCTGTAGATGCCCGAAATAGAGGATGGGGTGGCCTGTGGTGGCGGCGCGACGCGAGCAGGCGGTCGGCGGCGGAGGGAACTCGTCGGCGGGGGTGCTCCGGTGGCACTGGGCGGCGAGGGTGGAGTCGGTGAGCACCGGTGTGAGTGTGGGATGCTCGTGGGAGGGTTGATTTGGGCGGAGGAGGACTGCCGTGGTGGCTCTGCGGCGAGCTTCGAGCTCGTCGGAGCTCGGGTGGGCGGCGGAGCTGTTCCGGTGGGAATTGAGCGAGTAGGAGGGGTGGGTGAGCTTCGCGGGGCCAAGGCGGAGCTACTGGTGTGGTCAGCGCGGGCGAAGGAGCTGCAGAGAGGCGGTCCGACGGTGGCGTCAAGCTCGCCGGCGTTCGGTGGACGGCGGCGGTGGTGTTCCTGGGTCTGGGGTTGGGGAATCGGGAAACAAACGAAGGGAATGGTTTGCGGGGCTATTTGTAGTGCCCAGGCGCACGCGACAACGAGGGCTGGGGCTCTACGGCGAGCTCGCCACGGCGGCGTCGCGGTGGCGGCCGCGAGATGGTTCTGGGCGGCGTGGCGAAGGGAGGGAGCTCCTGCGCGCGGGAAAAGTGGGTCCAGGGGTCAAGGGGTGACGTGTGGGGCAGCGGCGAAACTGGAGTTAGACTCCGGCCGGCCCAGAGCGGCGGCGGGCGGCGTGGCGCCGTCCGTCGGCGGCGAGAGAGAGCAGAGGAGCTGGAGGAAGGGAAAAGGACCCAAATGAAATTTCTAAAAACTCCAGGGACCATTCTGTAAACCAGCGATAACTTTTAAAATAGAGCTCAAATGAAAAAGTTCCCAACATGAAAGTTGTTCAATTTTTCAAGATCTACAACTTTGATGTTGTGCAAAAATTTATTTGATCAAAGATTCAAGAGCTAATTTTGAAAACATGGAAAGAATTTTAAATTCCAGGAATTTTGTCTTTTTCAATGTATTTTCACTTTAAACATAGACTTAAAAGCAAAATTTGCTGCCATGTAATAAATGCTCTGAATTTTGCAAAAACACCCTCCACAAAAGCTATAATTACACAACCTATTCAACATAACTATAGAAAGGGCCTTGCATAAAATCATAATTACACATAGAACCTTTTTATATTTACAAAAAGACCCTTTTTCAAGCAATTTAAGCACATGATGCAAAATTTGGTTCTAAATACCCTAAGTTGGCTATTTAAAAACCTGGGCCGTTACAGCCTACCCCCCTTAAAAAGAATCTCGTCCCGAGATTCCGAACGAAAAACTCTCAAGGGAAGAGGAGTAGACTAACCATCAAAGCCAACAGGACTAAGTCACAATAGAGAAGGTTGATGTTGACGATATGATCTTTTGTAGATAAGGATTGAGAACTTAGAGAAAGTTCAAGAAACAAGGTATGAATTTATGAGCGAGAGGAATTACTGTGCGATTGTGTGAACTAATCAATTGTTTTTCCACACTAAAGGCTCTAGGATTTCATTCTTTGCAGCAAGAGTCGGTGGATAAAACATGAGATCACAATCACCAGCAAGTTGGCTGGAAAAGACTGGTGGACTATTCTAGTACTAACATATAGTAGGACCTTGCAAAGAAGAGAGGACCTAAGTTCTGGTAGAATTAAGGTCTCAATCTGGTGGTGAATCTAGATAGAAAAGATATCAAGGTGAGTTTTTGCTCTAGGACACTCTTGCTCAAACCGTTGATTAAATTAAACATTACGATGCGAGATGCATATGCTCGATGACCATGAGAATGATGCATCCTCGAGATGTATGATTGCAATGCTGGTTAGTGACCCAGAAGGATATACCAGAAACTCACGGTTTTTGTTGGCCGAATCAGACTCCTCAAGTCAACACAATATTCAGGTCGCGAAAAATGGATTGTCGGGGTATTACTTACACGTACCAAGATACCAGCGCTCTCCTAGTGGCACAAACGTATGGCTGCAGCACACACGAGGCCCTAGGTCCCGTCGCGGCACCATTGGTCAGTGACAGACACCATGACAAGGTAAAAATATAGCAACCTAAATAATGCGCAAGGCTAGAAAGAAAGACGGAGGTTTAGGTGATAAACGCAAAACCCTTCCCAGATGCATATGATGTTAATTGTAATTGAGCCCCATGATGCACATGTTTAAGTAATGGCCATGCAATAAACATGCTAGTAATGATCCTGTGTGTTATTCTAGTATTCTTGATTGCCACTCTTTTTAGTTTTCAAGGAGAGTTATACGAGCAAGGAGGATAATGAGATTTCCCTTTGATATGCAAAGTAGGGGCTAGACGGTTTGAGAATAGAGAATAAACCCGTCATAACCGGTGCACCTTCAAGAAGATCGGACAGTGGGGTGCCTCCAACCTTTCCTTGTAAACTATCCTGTCTCTTTCCCTTATTTTTGTTGTTCTGCATAGAATCTTGACCCCGTTTTGGTCGTCTAGGCTGGGAGCAGTGTCGAGCGAAGTGGTTAGGATTCCCACAATTGAAGCAACGTTTTATTTTGCCTGAACCACCACGTGGGATGAAATCCGTGCAGGTAATTTCCCACCCAGTCAAGTCTATGTCGCTTGGGTAATGCTTGAGAGTCTGATGCTTTGCTTGGAGAGCCTTAAATTCCATCGGAGGTCGCGATAGTGGTGTTAGGGAGTCTGAGTAAACATCCCTCATCTCCTTTATTCCTTTATTGAGCTCTTGATATTCCGCAACCAGAGGTTGGGGAACATTATACCCACCCCCTAGCTGGTGTTGCTGCTGTAGGAGTTGATAAATTTCTTGTTGTCTCTGAGCAAGTTGCTGGAGTAGTTTGGTCTGGGTAGCCACGAGTTCAGCCAGGTTGGACAGTAGTGGCTGTCCGCTATCACAAGCATTTCCCAACCCTGCAGGAGCATTGTGTGTCCCTTGCACCATCTGCAATGCGTAATTCTTTCATTAACTAGGGAAAATTTAATAGTAGCTAGAGAACTCGCTTTCGAACAAAACTTTCCACATGATCAACTATAGATCAGATCACATACTAGGCCAATTAATTTTTGCTTTTACCCGATACAATAGAAAGGCAGATTTCTAGATAGATCTTAGGCGATGAAATAGACAGGGTTCTTGTGCTACGATGCTAATCAACAGAGATCATAGTAGTGATTGGACTAAAAATATAGTCTCACAGAATTTGCAATATCTTTGGTATTCATCAAACAGCCTAGAAATGCACACTGAAGAGATTTGGCAAGTAGGAAGGATCATGATCTTCCAAACTAGTAATCCAAGTGGTACTGGTTCATCATTTGAGATTCTAAGGAATGAAAAGATCACTAGACATCAAGATGGGGCTTAGGATGAAGGCATGACTTAAAAAACCATCTTTTTCATCCAAGAAAGTCTAAGCATTTTAACAAGCATGCTCCTAAAATCAAAATTTAACTCACTCATGGTTTAAACATACTAACACTTATCTATGAGGATTCATACTAGGAATTCCTTAAAAAGCTCATGTAACAATTTCAAATACTAGGAACAAAATCAAACATCAACCAAATATGCATGCACGTCCTGACCGTCCTCACAAGATAAACAATTGCCAACTATGGTTGGGCTTACGTGGTTAGCACGGTGGCATACATAGATACGGCTCTCCCTATATAACTAGTCGATACACTTTAACCATTCTTAACTTATCAAATCATGGTTAGTGTACCTGCAGAAGATTGACAGAACATATATATATATATATATATATATATATATATATATATCCATTGAACCTTTCATGCCAGCACACATGAAAGCGTCCCCAAACATTACCGCTCACTTATAGAAGCGGCAGCCATACAATTTCCGCCGTATGGCCAACGTTACCATACGCTACTCGGAGGCGTATTCACAAGTTCCTTTACTCCCAATATAGTCGACCAAGATCGATATATGAGCAGCAGCTCAAGTAGGTCACTGCTTGAGCGCAGCGTTCGGTTCGCATCGCCGACAGGAAGGTCAGACTCCCTCAGCTGACTGAGCACACTTTACTTCCAATATAATCAACTAATCGTCGATATATTGGAAGCGCCTCAAGTAAGCCACTGCTTGAGGGCAGCGTTCGGCTCGCATCACCGACGGGAAGGTCAGACTCCCTCAGCTGACTGAGGATCCTTACCTTCTTACCTCAACGTAGGTGCGTCGTTACAAGAATTAAGAGTTGCTTGTGAGTATGGTTTGACAAAAATGAAAAGTGCTGGAAGTCAGATAACATAAACCATACACAAATAGCCACCTAGTAATTCCCGTAAATTCCGTAGGACTTTACGTTCTAGGCACAACCCTTAACGATTCCAACGTAGTTTTCCGAAATACCTTGTTGTTCCAATTTTATACGGAAAGCGATTTTTAGGGTTCCAACACCTCTGGTGTACGCTTGCAGCTCTGATACCAGCTGTGGCAGAACCACCTGAATTATCCCGGCTCAAGTGCATAGGCCATCATCATAAGGGCAACACTAGCACAAACGCACTTCAAACGGAACAATTCTTGGTCTGTCGGGTAACGTCCCGATACAACCACCGGTTCTCGGATCGAACAAGCATACCCCGCACGAAGGCGAGTCCAGAGATATTACAACCACAAGTTTTGCATCACAGGCATAAAAGTTATTACAAATCAGTTCTAAAGCATTATTACAAGACCAACCTTAGTAAAACAGTTATCCAAACCATAATTTAAGTTCAGAGTTTAAAACAGCGGAAGATAAAACACGACGGCTACAACACGTCGCAAAAGACACCAGGCTAGCCCAAGCATGGTATCACTCATCAAGGTCATTGCCGGTCGAAGACGTATCCCACTCTACGGACCAGCCAGGAGGCAACGAGCAAGGGTAGGTCAAGCTAGCGATCTGATCCTCAAAACTCATACCTGAAAAAGGGTTTCAACAGCAAGGCTGAGTATTCTAATACTCAGCAAGACTTAACCGCTAACGGGTATAAATAGCCCACTTTAGCTAGACTATGCAAGGTTTTGTGAGGCTCTGGTTTTCCTTTTTGCTGAAAAGCAATAAAGAGTATGTCCTTACTTTCAAGTTTTAGCTTTCAAGATTCTAGTTGATTAACCATTCTATGTAAGCAACTACTAATCAATCATGGTAGAAAACAAAGCAAACATCAAGATTGATAAATAATATTGTTGCTCTTATTACTCTGTGTGGCAAAGGGATCAAGCAGTCTCATTTCATCGTGAGAGGCGGACGATTCTGAATCGAAATTCAACCTTGCAAGGATAAACCTAGCACACACGTCTGGAACACCGTCGGGTCATTCCCAAACAACCGTTGACCTTTCTTTCCGGCTTGTGGATAGGAACACTCTCCCCGAGTACAGGGCTCCAAGGTCCACCCGTGCCCGGTCCACCCTTGTCCCTTGAAGTCGTAGTGTGGCGCAACATAAAAATAAAACCTATCCCTACAAGAGAGTGTCAGGTATATCCATTCCCCGGTCCAATCGGCTACTAGGCTTGCCGCGTACCATATTTACGGCATGTGGCTAGTACTTTCAAAAACTTAACCACCGCTACCACACACCGCGACCTTAGCAAGTTCATCAATACAGACGGGGTCTCACCAAAGGTCATGATATCGAATACGACCCCGTCCGTCGTCCTTATATTGATAACAGAAAGTAAACAAGCAATTCCTATAAAGCTCGCGAGTGACAGGCAATCACTCGACTTTTACCGGTCCTATAAGCTTAGCAAGTAGTCGAACTCAAGTCTAGTGTTCAGTACATAGGTTCATAGGATCATGCACCTAGGGTTTCAATTCAAATCCTAAGAACTGTAAATGCACAAGTAAGTAACAACAGTAAATGATCAAAATTTGAAATATGGGTTATGTCCGGGGCTTGCCTTCTCGATAGTTGCTAACTATTTCAGCCCTAGGCTCTTCCGAACTTTGGTCCGGGGCTTCAGTTAGTTCAGCAGTGTTTACTTGAGCTTCGAGATCACATCCGTCAGTCTCCGGGATCAGCTCGTACGTCCCGTCCGATAAGGCAGTCGTGTCTATATGTAATGCAAGAACAACATTATAAATACACACATGGGCAATCGTTTATAGAGTAGTTAAATACCAAAATTAACTACACAAGGCATCATGATCAACAATACAAAAGAAGTTGACTAACTTTATAAACAAGTGGGGGTGATTTTCTTATAACAAACAAAACCTAGTTTGCTAACAAATCAACTACTCATAGTAGAAACTGTAACAAAAGCTGCCAAAATTACCCTAAACATAACATGAACAAAGCAATTAACCCTGTAAAAATCATGCCAAGACATGTAGCCATTTAATCACAACAAATCATTCATGCAGGCAACACCTAGCAAAAGCTTGAATTATATAGGTCAAACTAAAGTAAAATGGAAGCTCAAAATTTAACAGGAGGTTTACACAGAAAAGAACTAGAAACTGCGAATTTTTCATGATTTTATCTATAAAGAAATAAATATGAGAAAATAAACAAAACAGACAACAGATTAGAAAGATTTATTTTTAGCCCCTGATCTAGCCATGAAATGAAGCTCAAACTTCCTGGACAAGCTAAGATACTCCACATAAACACTCAGGAATATTTTCAGAATTAAACAAGAATAGAAACTATTTAACATAAATAAAGTCTACTAAACAAGGATTAACACAAATAAAAAGCTATACATAAGAACTGAGCACGAAATATTTATAGAAACATCATATACATATGAGTAAACCACCATAAAAATTTCATTGCAAGATCAGGCTTCACACAGTAGATAAGAAAAAGATAAAATCAGCCAATATTTATGCACTAGTAACACAAATCAAATTCTACAGCAAAAACTTGCAACTAAAGCCTAACATATTATGGTTCTACTGCATAGAGCTCTTCAAGAGGATTCCAAAACATCAAGATTTGCTATTTTACGAATTTTCCTCGAATTGATATTGAATTTCAAAGATCACAACAAACTATTACAAACAAGTCCCTATAGCACTATTCAAATGAGTCACTGACTATTCAAATAACCCCCTGGCATTTCTTGAATTCTAGCAGGGAGGTCCTTGCCGAGGTCAGAGAGGGGCGCGGGGTTTGACTGGCCTTTACCGGTGAAGGGTGGCGTCGGCGGCGAGAAGGGAGAGGTCAGGGAGCTAGAGGGGACCACGGCGCACCTGTAGATGCCCGAAATAGAGGATGGGGTGGCCTGTGGTGGCGGCGCGACGCGAGCAGGCGGTCGGCGGCGGAGGGAACTCGTCGGCGGGGGTGCTCCGGTGGCACTGGGCGGCGAGGGTGGAGTCGGTGAGCACCGGTGTGAGTGTGGGATGCTCGTGGGAGGGTTGATTTGGGCGGAGGAGGACTGCCGTGGTGGCTCTGCGGCGAGCTTCGAGCTCGTCGGAGCTCGGGTGGGCGGCGGAGCTGTTCCGGTGGGAATTGAGCGAGTAGGAGGGGTGGGTGAGCTTCGCGGGGCCAAGGCGGAGCTACTGGTGTGGTCAGCGCGGGCGAAGGAGCTGCAGAGAGGCGGTCCGACGGCGGCGTCAAGCTCGCCGGCGTTCGGTGGACGGCGGCGGTGGTGTTCCTGGGTCTGGGGTTGGGGAATCGGGAAACAAACGAAGGGAATGGTTTGCGGGGCTATTTGTAGTGCCCAGGCGCGCGCGACAACGAGGGCTGGGGCTCTACGGCGAGCTCACCACGGCGGCGTCGCGGTGGCGGCCGCGAGACGGTTCTGGGCGGCGTGGCGAAGGGAGGGAGCTCATGCGCGCGGGAAAAGTGGGTCCAGGGGTCAAGGGGTGACGTGTGGGGCAGCGGCGAACCTGGAGTTAGACTCCGGCCGGCCCAGAGCGGCGGCGGGCGGCGTGGCGCCGTCCGTCGGCGGCGAGAGAGAGCAGAGGAGCTGGAGGAAGGGAAAAGGTCCCAAATGAAATTTCTAAAAACTCCAGGGACCATTCTGTAAACCAGCGATAACTTTTAAAATAGAGCTCAAATGAAAAAGTGCCCAACATGAAAGTTGTTCAATTTTTCAAGATCTACAACTTTGATGTTGTGCAAAAATTTATTTGATCAAAGATTCAAGAGCTAATTTTGAAAACATGGAAATAATTTTAAATTCCAGGAATTTTGTCTTTTTCAATGTATTTTCACTTTAAACATAGACTTAAAAGCAAAATTTGCTGCCATGTAATAAATGCTCTGAATTTTGCAAAAACACCCTCCACAAAAGCTATAATTACACAACCTATTCAACATAACTATAGAAAGGGCCTTGCATAAAATCATAATTACACATAGAACCTTTTTATATTTACAAAAAGACCCTTTTTCAAGCAATTTAAGCACATGATGCAAAATTTGGTTCTAAATACCCTAAGTTGGCTATTTAAAAACCTGGGCCGTTACAGTTTGTGCCTTCACGTCTATACGGCGTGATTGCGTGGGCTGTTCGTCGGTACGTGGAAGGGTGATTGTCTCGGTAGTTCGTCGCATGGACAGCCTCGCGGTGCATTGCCTCTTCACCAGGTCACGCAGCGACAATTTATCAAGATCGCAGATCCTTCGAGAAGATCGGGACACAACTATTCGTCACACGTGTTCCCTAGACGTGTGCCCATCATCTGGTATCAAAGCCTCCGTTTACTCGGCAGGATCGTTCTTATTTTGGTAGGATAGTTTGTTCCATGTCCTATAGTCCACACATAGCCACACCACCAGCAGATTATATTACCTATCATTTAAATTTTGCATCTGAACTTAGTTTGCAGCTTCAAGTTTTAATCCATTGAGTCTTGTCTAGTTGCTGGTTCCCCTTTGTTCTTTCCTGCAGTTGATCATAAATCACATCTGCTGCAATTTTTCTTCTTCTTTTCCTTGTGATTTTGCATCGCTATCCCTAGTTCCCAAATACATAAACCTGATAATTCAGTCCTCTATTTTCTCTTTTCATGTAACGCTTTGCATCAAGTTCCTTTGTTGTTTCTCATGCCCAACCTGTAATCCTTTTTAGTAGTACTGCATCCATATTGAAGCAAAAAAAAACAAAAGAAAAAGGAAGTGTTCCTATTCTAAAAAAAAAGAGGTACTGAAAAAAAGAGAGTGTGTGTTTAACCTGTGATTCTGTTGCTGCTAAGTGTATCACCTCTAATTTTGGGTGCGAGTTTCTGTCCATCCACATAATTCTTCCTTCTACGAGCAACTTAGGCTTGTGGTTCACTTGGATTATTATTCGATTTTGCATCACTAAAGTTTCAGATTGCAGTGACGTTACATCCCACCCAGCCCCACCCAAAGCATCGTGAGCTGTTGCACCGTCGTATCTGCTACAATCACTCTTCCACTACAGATTGCTGCCCCGATTCTTGCTCCTGCAGGAAGAGAAAGAACTTGTTCAGCAAGTGGCGAGGGAGTGACTCCACATATATTCCACATATATATATATATATATATATATATATATATATATATATATATTCCTTTTTAATCTAACATGGCAGATCCTACAATTTCGGCAGCGGAGTTTCAGCAAATGCGTGCACAACTGATCCAATTGACACAACAACTGCAAGCACTTCAGCATAATTTAGGTCGTGCACCAAACAGGGAGGACCAACATGATGATGAACAACATGTTGAGGATGATGATCCTGCTGCCTTGGAGGCCGAGGCTGCTCGTCTTTAGGCTGAGGCAGGTGGTGGTGGTGGCCGTGGCTATGGTGCTGGCCGTGGGCGAGGCTATGGTGGTGGCCGTAATTTTGGTGGACCTAATATGAGGCCACATTTCTTTGGTCGTGCCCGGTGTGTTCCTGTTCTAGGGGCTGCAGGTCTTGATGGCAATTTTGATGATCATGATGACTACCATGAAGATTAGCATGGTTATCATGGTGGTTATGAAGGCCGTGGAGGTGCTAACTTTGGTCACTTTGGTGGTTTTGGTGGCCACCAGTTTGCTGGTCATGATGGCCATCGTGACCGGCGACGTGGAGGTCCTGAACGCCACCGAGATGAAGATGGCTTGGGTAAAGTGAAAGTGTCCATTCCCCCTTTCAGTGGGAAGGAGAATGTTGATGCTTACTTTGAATGGGAGACTAAGGTGGACCAGATATTTGATTTGTATGATTACCCTGCTGAAAAGAAGGCAAAGCTTGCTGCCATTGAGTTTAAAGGTTATGCCATAACTTGGTGGAATCAAGTTCGTACAGAATACCATCGAGTTGGACATGATCGTATCACATGGGATGAAATGAAGAGGGAAATGCGACGCCGTTTTGTTCCAGCATACTATTCCCGTGACTTACATTTGCGGCTAAAACGCCTTGTGCAAGGTACTCGCAGTGTTGATGAATATTTTCAAGACATGGAAATGTGTCTACTTCGTACAGGAATAACTGAGGATGAGGAATCCACGATGGCTCGGTTCTTGGTTGGATTGAATAAACCTATTGCTGATAAAGTGGATATGACTAATTACACCAATCTAACAGAATTAGTTCATTTTGCCAAAAGGGCGGAAAGACAGCTTGCTGTGTCTTATAAAAATAGTGTTTCATTTTCATCTCATAATAGTTCTACTCCATGGCGCCATTCACAACAGCAAGGGTTAGGGTCGCACACACCTTCACCTCATGGAGCTCCTCGTTCTGTTTCATCTTCCGCCAAACAATTTGATGTGAAAGGCAAAGCTGTGAGTTCCACTCAGTCCAACTCCTCTACTGCAGCAGTCCAAAGGAAGACAAGTAAGATTGAGTGTTTTAAGTGTGGTGGACATGGGCATAAGCAAGCTGAATGCCCCAATAGGCATGCAATTGTAGCACTTGCTGATGGTTCTTATGACTCTCAAAGTGAAGAGGAGGACGAGCATAATGCCCTAGCATTAGAAGATGGGAATCTTGAAACTTGTGAGTATCAAGCTGAGGATGGTGAATATGAGCTGGGCTTGAATTGTTTGGCCATTCAGTCTATTCCACATGTTGTTCCATATGACATACCACAAGTTATTATTCCTCTGAATCCAGAGGAGATCACAAGTGCTGATTTTGATGATTTGCTTGTTGATACTAATTATTTGGAGGCTCCTACTTCGTCCCGACATGGTACTCCATTTGGGTCTGCTACAAGTTCCACTGTGACTGCTTATGTGTTGCATGCACCAGACCATTCTTTGGTGGTTCGGCGAGTTCTTTCTACACAATTACTTGCAGCTGAGCAAGGGCAGCGCCATAATTTGTTTCAATCACGCTGCAAAGTAAAAGGACAGGTGTGCAGATTAATAATTGATGGTGGGAGCGGCAACAATATTGCCAGTGCCTTGTTGGTTGACAAACTTGGCCTGCCAACACGTCGCCATCCACACCCGTACCATATGCAATGGCTGAATAATTCCGGGACAGTGAAAGTTTCATCCATGGTCCGTTTATCATTCTCAGTTGGTGATTATCATGGAGAGGTTGATTGTGATATTGTCCCCATGCAAGCATGCCATTTGCTGCTTGGTCGGCCCTGGCAATTTGATGTGGACTCGGTGCATTTTGGACGGTCTAACAAATACACTTTCATTCACAATGACAAGAAGGTGGTTCTTGTTCCATTATCTCTAGAGGAGATACATACTTCAGATATGGCTCGCAAGAAAAGAGAGGAATCTGACAAAAGAAAATTGAGTGATATCGCCAACCCAAGTAAGGGAGAGAGTTCTAACCCATCCAGCCACATAAAGCCTCATACCAATCTTAAACAGCCACGCCACACTGAGTGTCTCTTTGTGAGCAAGAGTGATTTGAGAGAAGTGAGAAACACCACAGCTCCATTCTTTGTGCTCTTGCACAAGGAGGTCCTCCTTTCAACTAACGATTTACCTTCCTCGCTACCTAGTGTTGTTCTTGATCTCTTACAGGATTTCAAAGATGTTTTTCCCAATGAGATACCAGCTGGACTTCCTCCACTACATGGAATTGAGCATCATATTGATTTGGTACCAGGTGCTTCTCTTCCAAATCGTCCAGCCTACCACACCAATCCCGAAGAGACAAAGGAAATTCAGCGACAGGTAAAAGAGCTTTTGGATAAAGGGTATATTCATGAATCCTTATCGCCATGTGCTGTTCCTGTTCTTTTAGTTCCAAAAAAAGATGGTTCTTGGCGCATGTGTGTTGATTGTCGTGCTATCAATGCTATAACTATTCGATATCACCATCCCATTCCACGACTTGATGACATGTTAGATGAATTGAGTGGTTCCATCATTTTCACCAAGATTGATTTGCGTAGTGGCTATCATCAAATCCGCATGAAACTTGGTGATGAATGGAAAACAGCGTTTAAAACTAAAATTGGTCTCTATGAATGGCTTGTGATGCCGTTTGGTTTGACAAATGCTCCTTCCACTTTTATGCGCTTAATGAATCATGTTTTACGAGCTTTCATTGGCAAGTTTGTAGTTGTTTATTTTGATGATATTCTGATATATAGCAAATCATTTGATGAACATCTTGATCATATCCGTCAAGTACTTGCTGTTTTGAGGGAAGAGAAATTGTATAGCAATATTGCTAAGTGCACCTTTTGCACAGACCGTGTTGTTTTCCTTGGCTTTGTTGTTTCCGCAGATGGTATTCAGGTTGATGAAGAGAAAGTTAAAGCAATAAAGGATTGGCCTACACCGGTAAATGTGAGCCAAGTTCGAAGCTTTCATGGTCTTGCATGTTTCTATAGGCGTTTTGTCAAAGATTTCAGCACTCTCGCTGCACCCCTTAACAATCTCACAAAGAAGGATGTTCCATTCAAGGGGGGACATGACGAAGACCAAGCATTTCATACACTGAAAACAAAGCTTTGTGAAGCACTGCTACTACAACTTCCTGATTTTGGTAAGACATTTTAGATCGAATGTGATGCAAGTGGTATTTGCATAGGAGGTGTACTGCTGCAAGAAGGTAAACATGTTGCCTATTTTTCTGAAAAGCTACATGGTCCACATCTGAATTACTCGGTTTATGACAAAGAGCTTTATGCCTTAGTTCGTGTTTTGGAAGTTTGGCAACATTACTTGTTACCTAAAGAATTTGTAATCCATTCTGATCATGAAGCTTTGAAATATCTTAAAAGCCAAGGCAAGCTAAACCGTCGGCATGCTAAATGGATTGAGTTCATTGAAACGTTTCCCTATGTTGTCAAACATAAGCGTGGTAAAGATAACATTGTTGCTGATGCCTTGTCTCGAAGATGTGCGTTGATTACACAACTAGATACAAAAGTACTTGGCTTGGAATCCATTAAAACACTTTATGATGTTGATGCTGATTTTAAAGAACCTTTCTCTCGTTGCAATGATGGAAAAGGTTGGGATAAATATTATGTACATGATGTCTTCTTGTTTCGGACTAACAAAATATGCATTCCAGCTTGTTCGATTCGTCAAGTTCTTTTGCAGGAAGCACATGCCGGTGGACTCGCTGGCCATTTTGGTGTCAAAAAGACATTGGATATGCTCTCTGATCATTTCTTTTGGCCACATATGCGACGTGATGTCCAGCGGCACGTTGGCTGCTGCATTGTTTGCTTGAAAGCTAAGTCCCGCCTCAATCCCCATGGTTTATATACTCCATTACCCATTCCACATGTACCTTGGGAAGATATATCTATGGACTTCATTCTGGGGTTACCTCGATCTCAGAGGGGAAGGGATTCTATTTTTGTTGTTGTCGATCGCTTTTCTAAAATGGCACATTTTATCCCATGTCATAAGAGCGATGATGCTTCACACGTTGCTGATTTGTTTTTCAGGGAGATCGTTCGTTTACATGGAGTTCCAAAGACTATTGTTTCAGACCGGGATACTAAATTTCTCAGCTACTTTTGGAAGACATTGTGGGCTAAGCTTGGCACAAAGTTGTTATTTTCAACCACTTGTCATCCACAAATGGATGGGCAAACTGATGTTGTCAACCGTACTTTGTCAACCATGTTGCGTGCTGTGTTGAAGAAGAATTTAAAGCTCTGGGAAGACTGCCTTCCACATGTTGAATTTGCTTATAATAGGGCAGTCCATTCTACAACAAACTCTTGTCCATTTGAAATTGTTTATGGGTTTAAACCGCATACTCCCATGGATCTTTTGCCTTTACCATTACAGGAACAAGTTAACTTGGATGCCACGAAAAGATTGGAGTTTATCAAGCGGTTACATGCGGAGACAAGAAAGAATATTGAGCAGAAATCAGCACAATATGCAAAGCAAGCAAACAAAGGTAAGAAGAAGGTTACATTTCAGCCACGTGATCTTGTATGGTTGCATCTACGCAAGGATCGTTTTCCCCAACAGCGCAAGAGTAAGTTATCTCCTAGAGGTGATGGTCCGTTCAAGGATTTACAAAAAGATAAATGATAATGCTTACAAAATTGAGCTGCCACCTGAATATCCCAATGTGAGTACAACATTCAATGTCAAGGACTTGCTTCCATTTGTTGGTGAGCCTGAGTCGTGGACGACTCCTTCTCAAGAAGGGGAGGCTAATGAGGACATTCCTAGCATTCACTCATCTCCAAATGAAACTACACTTGATATAGCTGGTCCAATTACAAGGAGTAGAACTAAACAATTGGAGAAGGACATTCATTCTGAGGTGAACGCTAACCTTATGCTTAATAATCAGATTACATTGAATGAACCTATGCTTTTGAGTACTTGTTTCAATGTTCTTAGGAATGGTGGAGTGCATGAACAAGCATGGGATGATGATGGATTCTGCCCACCAAATATATGCCAGGAACCTGGACGTGCATGAAAGAAGAAAGGCCATTCAGCTACCACGAATATCAGCCGTTGAAGTGCAAGCAAATAATTCAGGAGTTAGGAACGCAAGCAACCAGCAACTGGGTTGCTGTCCATGCACGCGCCAGCCTGCATGCAGAGAATACCAACCAGCCAGGCGCCCCACTAGGCTTCGTTATTAATAAAAGTAGTGCTGCAACTTTCCACTACATGTTCTCAATTACTTTCCACCAAACTGAAACTCCACTAGTGATATATATCCCTGTAATGGACGACGTGAACAGTAACTCGTGATTGCAATTTCAGAAATAACAACTCTTGGAATTCTTGTTCCAGCGTGAGTCTCGAGAGGCTTGCAAACTTGTTCTTTCGACTCCGGAGGGAGTTGTAGAACGCTGAACTGCGGTTCACCCAGTTTGTGTCTTCACGTCTATACGGCGTGATTGCGTGGGCTGTTCGTCGGTACGTGGAAGGGTGATTGTCTCGGTAGTTCGTCGCGTGGACAGCCTCGCGGTGCATTGCCTCTTCACAGGTCACGCAACAACAATTTATCAAGATCGCAGATCCTTCGAGAAGATCGGGACACAACTATTCATCACACGTGTTCACTAGACGTGTGCCCATCAGGATGTTTGCTTGTCTTACGAAACTCGGTGCAAAACGGACCGAACTAGAGCAAAAGTTCGTGACACAAAGTCGCATCAGAATTTTTCACAACGAACGCACACGATCCACCCCATAACCCTAAACTGATCTTTTGGGGCATTTCGTATTATTTGTGTGCATTCGGCACCGTTTGGTTGCCTTACGAAACTCGGTGCAAAACGGGCCGAACTAGTGCAAAAGTTTGTGCCACGAAATCGCGTCAGAATTTTTCTCAACGAACGCACCCAATCCACCCCATTGGACCCAAAACTGACGTTTTGGTGCGTTTCGAACTATTTGGGTGCATCCGGGACTATTTGATTGCCTTACAAACCCGATGCAAAACGGGCCGAACCAGTCCAAAAGTTCGTGCCACGAAGTCGCGTCGGAATTTTTTGTGACGAACGCACCCAATCCACCCGTTGGACCCTAAACTGATGTTTTGGGGCGTTTCGTACTATTCATGTGCATTCGGGCCCGTTTGGCTGCCTTACGAAACTTGGTGCAAAACGGACCGAACTAGTGCAAAAGTTCGTGCCCCGAAGTCGCATCAGAATTTTTCGCAACGAACGCAATCCACCACATTGGATCCTAAACTGACATTTTGGTGTGTTTTGTACTATTTGGGCGCATTCGGGACCGTTTGGTTGCCTTACGAACTTCGGTGCAAAACGGGCCGAAGTAGTGCAAAAGTTTGTGCCACGAAGTCGCGTCGGAATTTTTCACAACGAACGCACCCAATCCACCCCATTGGACCCTAAACTGACATTTTTCGTGCGTTTTTGTACTATTTGGGTGCATTCGGGACTGTTTGGTTTCCTTACGAAACCCGATGCAAAACGGGCCGAACTAGTGCAAAAGTTTGTGCCACGAAGTCGCGTTAGAATTTTTCTCAACGAACGCACCCAATCCACCCTATTGGACCCAAACTGATGTTTTGGTGTGTTTCGAACTATTTGTGTGCATTCAGGACTATTTGATTGCCTTACGAAACCCAGTGCAAAACGGGCCGAACTAGTGCAAATGTTTGTGGCATGAAGTCGCGTTGGTATTTGTCGCGACGAATGCACCCGATCCACCCCATTGGACCCTAAACTGATGTTTTGGTGTGTTTTGTACTATTTGGGTGCATTCGGGACCGTTTGGTTGCCTTACGAAACTCGGTGCAAAACGGGCCGAAGTAGTGCAAAAGTTCGTGCCACGAAGTCGCGTCGGAATTTTTTGCACGAACGCACCCAATCCACCCCATTGGACCCTAAACTAACGTTTTGGTGCATTTGGTACTGTTTGAGTGCATTCGGGATATTTGCTTGCCTTACGAAACTCAGTGAAAAATGGGCCGAACTACTGCAAAAGTTTGTGCCACGAAGTCGCGTCGGAATTTTTCACAACGAACGCACCCAATCCACCCCATTGGACCCTAAACATGCGTTTTGGTGCGTTTCATACTATTTGGGTGCATTCGGGACTATTTGATTGTCTTACGAAACCCGATGCAAAACGGGCTGAACTAGTCCAAAAGTTCGTGGCACGAAGTCGCATCGGAATTTTTCACGACGAACGCACCCAATCCACCCCATTGGACCCTAAACTGACGTTTTGGTGAGTTTCGTACTATTTGGGTGCATTCAGTACTGTTTGATTGCCTTACGAAACTCGGTGCAAAACGGGCCGAACTAGTCCAAAAGTTCGTGCCACAAAGTCGCGTCGGAATTTTTTGCACGAACACACCTAATTCACCGCATTGGACCATAAACTGATGTTTTTGGGAGTTTCGTACTATTTGTGTGCATTCGGGACTATTTGATTGCCTTACGAAACTCGATGCAAAATGGGCGAACTAGTGCATAAGTTCGTGCCACGAAGTCGCATCGGAATTTTTCACAACGAATGCATCCGATCCACCCCATTGCATCGTAATCTGACGTTTTGGTGCGTTTCATACTATTTGGGTTCATTCGGGACCGTTTGGTTGCCTTACGAAACTCAGTGCAAAACGGGCCGAGCTAGTGCAAAAGTTTGTGCCACGAAGTCGCGTCGGAATTTTTCGCAACGAACGCACCCCATTGGACCCTAAACTGAAGTTTTGGTGTGTTTCATACTATTTGTGTGCATTCAGGACTGTTTGGTTGCCTTACGAAACTCGGTGAAAAACGGGACGAACTAGTGCAAATGTTTGTGCCATGAAGTCGTGTCGGAATTTTTCGCAACGAACGCACCCAATCCACCCCATTGGACCCTAAACTGATGTTTTTGAGCGTTTCGAACTATTTGTGTGCATTCCGAACTATTTGATTGCCTTACGAAACCCAGTGCAAAACGGGCCGAACTAGTGCAAATGTTCGTGGCACGAAGTCGCATCGGTACTTTTCGCGACGAATGCACCCGATCCACCCCATTGTACCCTAAACTGATGTTTTGGGGCGTTTTGCACTATTTGGGTGCATTCGGGGCTGTTCGGTTGCCTTACGAACTCGGTGCAAAACGGGCCGAAGTAGTGCAAAAGTTTGTACCACGAAGTCGCGTCAGAATTTTTCACAACGAACGCACCCAATCCACCCCATCGGACCCTAAACTTATGTTTTGGTGCGTTTCATACTATTTGGGTGCATTCCGGACTTTTTGATTGCCTTACGAAACCCGATGCAAAACTGGCCGAACTAGTCCAAAAGTTCGTGGCAGGAAGTCGCGTCGGAATTTTTCGCGACGAACGCACCCAATCTGCCCCATTGGACCCTAAACTGATGTTTTGGTGTGTTTCGTACTATTTGGGTGCATTCAGGACTGTTTGATTGCCTTACGAAACTCGATGCAAAATGGGACAACTAGTGCAAAAGTTCGTGCCACGAAGTCGCGTCGGAATTTTTCAGAACGAATGCATCCGATCCACCCCATTGCATCGTAATCTAATGTTTTGGTGTGTTTCGTACTATTTGGGTTCATTCGGGACCGTTTGGTTGCCTTACGAAACTCAGTGCAAAACGGGCCGAGCTAGTGCAAAATTTTGTGCCACGAAGTCGCGTCCGAATTTTTCGCAACGAACGCACCCCATTGGACCCTAAGCTGAAGTTTTGGTGTGTTTCGTACTATTTGTGTGCATTCAGGACTGTTTGGTTGCCTTACGAAACTTGGTGAAAAACGGGCCGAACTAGTGCAAATGTTCGTTCCATGAAGCCGCGTCGGAATTTTTCGCAACAAACGCACCCAATCCACCCCATTGGACCCTAAACTGATGTTTTGGTGTGTTTCGAACTATTTGTGTGCATTCTAGACTATTTGATTGCCTTACGAAACCCAGTGCAAAACGGGCCGAACTAGTGCAAATGTTCGTGGCACGAAGTCGCGTCGGTATTTTTCGCGACGAATGCACCCGATCCACCCCATTGGACCCTAAACTGACGCTTTGGTGTGTTTCGTACCATTTGGGTGCATTCGGGGCCGTTCGGTTGCCTTACGAAACTCGGTGCAAAACGGGCCGAAGTAGTGCAAAAGTTTGTGCCACGAAGTCGCATAAGAATTTTTCACAACGAACGCACCCAATCCACCACATTGGATCCTAAACTGAGATTTTGGTGTGTTTTGTACTATTTGGGTGCATTCAGGACCGTTTGGTTGCCTTATGAAACTCATGGCAAAACGGGCCGAAATAGTGCAAAAGTTTGTGCCACGAAGTCGCGTCGGATTTTTTTGCACGAACGCACCCAATCCACCCCATTGGACCCTAAACTGACGTTTTGGTGCATTTGGTGCTGTTTGGGTGCATTCGGGATGTTTGCTTGCCTTGCGAAACTCGGTGCAAAACGGGCCAAACTAGTGCAAAAGTTTGTGCCACGAAGTCGTGTCAGAATTTTTCACAACGAACGCACCCAATCCACCCCATCGGACCCTAAACTTACGTTTTGGTGCGTTTCATACTATTTGGGTGCATTCGGGACTTTTTGATTGCCTTACGAAACCCGATGCAAAACGGGCCGAACTAGTCCAAAAGTTCGTGGCAGGAAGTCGCGTCGGAATTTTTCGCGACGAACGCATCCAATCCGCCCCATTGGACCCTAAACTGATGTTTTGGTGTGTTTTGTACTATTTGGGTGCATTCAGGACTGTTTGATTGCGTTACGAAACTCGATGCAAAATGGGCGAACTAGTGCAAAAGTTCGTACCACGAAGTCGCGTCGGAATTTTTCACAACGAATGCATCCGATCCATCCCATTGCATCGTAATCTGAAGTTTTGGTGCGTTTCGTACTATTTGGGTTCATTCGGGACCGTTTGGTTGCCTTACGAAACTCAGTGCAAAACGGGCCAAGCTAGTGCAAAAGTTTGTGCCACGAAGTCGCGTCCGAATTTTTCGCAACGAACGCACCCCATTGGACCCTAAACTGAAGTTTTGGTGTGTTTCGTACTATTTGTGTGCATTCAGGAATGTTTGGTTGCCTTACGAAACTCGGTGAAAAACGGGCCGAACTAGTGCAAATGTTCGTTCCATGAAGTCGCGTCGGAATTTTTCGCAACGAACGCACCCAATCCACCCCATTGGACCCTAAACTGATGTTTTGGTGTGTTTCGAACTATTTGTGTGCATTCCAGACTATTTGATTGCCTTACGAAACCCAGTGCAAAATGGGCCGAACTAGTGCAAATGTTCGTGGCACGAAGTCGCGTCGGTATTTTTCGCGACGAATGCACCCGATCCACCCCATTGGACCCTAAACTGACGCTTTGGTGTGTTTCGTACTATTTGGGTGCATTCGGGGCCGTTCGGTTGCCTTACGAAACTCGGTGCAAAACGGGCCGAAGTAGTGCAAAAGTTTGTGCCACGAAGTCGCATAAGAATTTTTCACAACGAACGCACCCAATCCACCACATTGGATCCTAAACTGAGATTTTGGTGTGTTTTGTACTATTTGGGTGCATTCAGGACCGTTTGGTTGCCTTATGAAACTCATGGCAAAACGGGCCGAAATAGTGCAAAAGTTTGTGCCACGAAGTCGCGTCGGATTTTTTTGCACGAACGCACCCAATCCACCCCATTGGACCCTAAACTGACGTTTTGGTGCATTTGGTGCTGTTTGGGTGCATTCGAGATGTTTGCTTGCCTTGCGAAACTCGGTGCAAAACGGGCCAAACTAGTGCAAAAGTTTGTGCCACGAAGTCGTGTCAGAATTTTTCACAACGAACGCACCCAATCCACCCCATCGGACCCTAAACTTACGTTTTGGTGCGTTTCATACTATTTGTGTGCATTCGGGACTTTTTGATTGTCTTACGAAACCCGATGCAAAACGGGCCGAACTAGTCCAAAAGTTCGTGGCAGGAAGTCGCGTCGGAATTTTTCGCGACGAACGCAACCAATCCGCCCCATTGGACCCTAAACTGATGTTTTGGTGTGTTTCGTACTATTTGGGTGCATTCAGGACTGTTTGATTGCGTTACGAAACTCGATGCAAAATGGGCGAACTAGTGCAAAAGTTCGTGCCACGAAGTCGCGTCGGAATTTTTCACAACGAATGCATCCGATCCACCCCATTGCATCGTAATCTGACGTTTTGGTGCGTTTCGTACTATTTGGGTTCATTCGGGACCGTTTGGTTGCCTTACGAAACTCAGTGCAAAACGGGCCGAGCTAGTGCAAAAGTTTGTGCCACGAAGTCGCGTCGGAATTTTTCGCAACGAACGCACCCCATTGGACCCTAAACTGAAGTTTTGGTGTGTTTCGTACTATTTGTGTGCATTCAGGAATGTTTGGTTGCCTTACGAAACTCGGTGAAAAACGGGCCGAACTAGTGCAAATGTTCGTTCCATGAAGTCGCGTCGGAATTTTTCGCAACGAACGCACCCAATCCACCCCATTGGACCCTAAACTAATGTTTTGGTGTGTTTCGAACTATTTGTGTGCATTCCAGACTATTTGATTGCCTTACGAAACCCAGTGCAAAACGGGCCGAACTAGTGCAAATGTTCGTGGCACGAAGTCGCGTCGGAATTTTTCGCGACGAATGCACCCGATCCACCCCATTGGACCCTAAACTGAAGCTTTGGTGTGTTTCGCACTATTTGGGTGCATTCGGGGCCGTTCGGTTGCCTTACGAAACTCGGTGCCAAACGGGCCGAAGTAGTGCAAAAGTTTGTGCCACGAAGTCGCATAAGAATTTTTCACAACGAACGCACCCAATCCACCACATTGGATCCTAAACTGAGATTTTGGTGTGTTTTGTACTATTTTGTTGCATTCGGGACCGTTTGGTTGCCTTACGAATACTCGGTGCAAAACGGGCCGAAATAGTGGAAAAGTTCGTGCCACGAAGTCGCGTCGGAATTTTTCAAACGAACGCACCCAATCCACCCCATTGGACCCTAAACTAATGTTTTGGTGCATTTCGAACTATTTGTGTGCATTCCGGACTATTTGATTGTCTTACGAAACCCTGTGCAAAACGGGCCGCACTAGTGCAAATGTTCGTGGCACAAAGTCGAGTCGGTATTTTTCGCGACGAATGCACCCGATCCACCCCATTGGACTCTAAACTGATGTTTTGGGGCGTTTTGTACTATTTGGGGGCATTCGGGGTCGTTCGGTTGCCTTACGAACTCGGTGCAAAACCGGCCGAACTAGTGCAAAAGTTTGTGCCACGAAGTCGCATAAGAATTTTTCACAACGAACGCACCCAATCCACCACATTGGATCCTAAACTGAGATTTTGGTGTGTTTTGTACTATTTGGGTGCATTCGGGACCGTTTGGTTGCCTTACGAAACTCGGTGCAAAACGGGCCGAAAGAGTGCAAAAGTTTGTGCCACGAAGTCGCGTCGGAATTTTTCGCACGAACGCACCCAATCCACCCCATTGTACCCTAAACTGACGTTTTGGTGCATTTGGTACTGTTTGGGTGCATTCGGGATATTTGCTTGCCTTACGAAACTCGGTGCAAAATGGGCCAAACTAGTGCAAAAGTTTGGGCCACGAAGTCGCATCAGAATTTTTCACAACGAACGCACCCAATCCACCCCATCGGACCCTAAACTTACGTTTTGGTGTGTTTCATACTATTTGGGTGCATTCGGGACTTTTTGATTGCCTTACGAAACCCGATGCAAAACGGGCCGAACTAGTCCAAAAGTTCGTGGCAGGAAGTCGCGTTTGAATTTTTCGCAACGAACGCACCCAATCCGCCCCATTGGACCCTAACTGATGTTTTTGGGAGTTTCGTACTATTTGTGTGCATTCGGGACTGTTTGATTGACTTACGAAACTCTATGCAAAATGGGCGAACTAGTGCAAAAGTTCGTGCCACGAAGTCGCGTCGGAATTTTTCGCAACGAACGCACCCAATCCACCACATTGGACCCTAAACTGGTGTTTTGGGGTGTTTTGTACTATTTGGGTTCATTCGGGGCCTTTCGGTTGCCTTACGAAACTCGGTGCAAAACGGGCCGAAGTAGTGCAAAAGTTTGTGCCATGAAGTCGCATCAGAATTTTTCACAACGAACGCACCCAATCCACCACATTGGATCCTAAACTGAGATTTTGGTGTGTTTTGTACTATTTGGGTGCATTCGGGACCGCTTGGTTGCCTTACGAAACTCGATGCTAAACGGGCCGAAGTAGTGCAAATGTTCGTGCCACGAAGTCGCGTCGGAATTTTTCGCGACGAATGCACCCAATCCACCCCATTGGACCCTAAACTGAAGTTTTGGTGTGTTTCATACTATTTGGGTGCATTCAGGACTGTTTGGTTGCCTTACGAAACTCGGTGCAAAACGGGCCGAACTAGTCCAAAAGTTCGTGCCACGAAGTCGCGTCGGAATTTTTGGCACGAATGCACCCAACACACCCCATTGGACCCTAAACTGATGTTTTGGTGAGTTTCGTACTATTTGTGTGCATTCGGGACTATTTGATTGCCTTACGAAACTCGATGCAAAATGGGCGAACTAGTGCAAAAGTTCGTGCCACGAAGTCGCGTCGGAATTTTTCACAACGAATGCATCCGATCCACCCCATTGCATCGTAAACTGACGTTTTGGTTCGTTTCGTACTATTTGGGTTCATTCGGGACCGTTTGGTTGCCTTACGAAACTCGGTGAAAAATGGGCCGAACTAGTGCAAATGTTCGTGCCACGAAGTCGCGTCGGAATTTTTTGCACGAACGCAACTAATTCACCCCATTGGACCCTAAACTGACGCTTCGGTGTGTTTCGTACTGTTTGGGTGCACTTGGGATGTTTGCTTGCCTTACGAAACTCGGTGCAAAACGGACCGAAATAGTGCAAAAGTTCGTGCCACAAAGTCGCATCAGATTTTTTCGCAACGAACGCACCCGATCCACCACATTGTACCCTAAACTGATCTTTTGGGGCATTTCATATTATTTGTGTGCATTCGGGACCGTTTGGTTGCCTTACGAAACTCGGTGCAAAACGGGCCGAACTAGTGCAAAAGTTTGTGCCACGAAGTCGCGTCAGAATTTTTCTCAACGAACGCTCCCAATCCACCCCATTGGACCCTAAAATGACGTTTTGGTGTGTTTCGTACTATTTAGGTGCATTCGGGACTGTTTGGTTTCCTTACGAAACCCGATGCAAAACGGGCCGAACTAGTGCAAAAGTTTGTGCCACGAAGTCGCGTCAGAATTTTTCTCAACGAACGCACCCAATCCACCCCATTAGACCCAAAACTAATGTTTTGGTGCGTTTCGAACTATTTGGGTGCATTCGGTACTATTTGATTGCCTTACAAAACCCGATGCAAAACGGGCCGAACTAATCCAAAGGTTCGTGCCACGAAGTCGCGTCTGAATTTTTCGCGACGAACGCACCTGATCCACCCATTGGACCCTAAACTAATGTTTTGGGGCATTTCGTACTATTCATGTGCATTCGGGCCCGTTTGGTTGCCTTACGAAACTCGGTACAAAACGGACTGAACTAGTGCAAAAGTTCGTGCCCCGAAGTCGCATCAGAATTTTTCGCAACGAACGCACCCAATCCACCACATTGGATCCTAAACTAACATTTTGGTGTGTTTTGTACTATTTGGGTGCATTCGGGACCGTTTGGTTACCTTACGAACTTCGGTGCCAAACGGGCCGAAGTAGTGCAAAAGTTTGTGCCACGAAGTCGCGGCGGAATTTTTCACAACGAACGCCCCAATCCTCCCCATTGGACCCTAAACTGACGTTTTGGTGTGTTTCGTACTATTTTGGTGCATTTGGGACTATTTGGTTTCCTTACGAAACCCGATGCAAAACGAGCCGAACTAGTGCAAAAGTTTGTGCCACGAAGTCGCGTCAGAATTTTCTCAACGAACGCACCCAATCCACCCCATTGGACCCTAAACTGATGTTTTGCTGTGTTCAAACTATTTGTGTGCATTCGGGACTATTTGATTGCCTTACGAAACCCAGTGCAAAACGGGCCAAACTAGTGCAAATGTTCGTGGCACGAAGTCGCGTCGGAATTTTTCGCGACGAATGCACACGATCCACCCCATTGGACCCTAAACTGATGTTTTGGGACATTTTGTACTATTTGGGTGCATTCGGGGCCGTTCGGTTGCCTTACGAAACTCGGTGCAAAACGGGCCGAAGTAGTGCAAAAGTTTGTGCCACGAAGTCGCATCAGAATTTTTCACAACGAACGCACCCAATCCACCACATTGGATCCTAAACTGAGATTTTGGTGTGTTTTGTACTATTTGGGTGCATTCGGGACCGCTTGGTTGCCTTACGAAACTCGGTGCAAAACGAGCCGAAGTAGTGCAAATGTTCGTGCCACG
This sequence comes from Panicum virgatum, assembly GCF_016808335.1. Lineage (NCBI taxonomy): Eukaryota > Viridiplantae > Streptophyta > Magnoliopsida > Poales > Poaceae > Panicum > Panicum virgatum. The sequence goes on from NC_053137.1 coordinate 25,164,203, forward strand.
AAGTCGCGTCGGAATTTTTCGCGACGAACGCACCCAATCCACCCCATTGGACCCTAAACTGAAGTTTTGTTGTGTTTCGTACTATTTGGGTGCATTCATGACTGTTTGGTTGCCTTACGAAACTCGGTGCAAAACGGGCCGAACTAGTCCAAAAGTTCGTGCCACGAAGTCGCGTCGGAATTTTTTGCACGAATGCACCCAACTCACCCTATTGGACCCTAAACTGATGTTTTGGTGAGTTTCGTACTATTTGTGTGCATTCGGGACCATTTGGTTGCCTTACGAAACTTGGTGCAAAACGGGCCGAACTAGTGCAAAAGTTCGAGCCACGAAGTCGCGTCAGAATTTTTCACAACGAACGCACCCAATCCACCCCATTGGACCCTAAACTGACGTTTTGGTGTGTTTCATACTATTTGGGAGCCTTCGGGACTATTTGATTGCCTTACGAAACCCGATGCAAAACGGGCCGAACTAGTGCAAAAGTTCGTGCCACGAAGTCGCGTCGGAATTTTTCGCGACGAACGCACCCAATCCACCCCATTGGACCCTAAACTGAAGTTTTGGTGTGTTTCGTACTATTTGGGTGCATTCAGGACTGTTTGGTTGCCTTACGAAACTCGGTGAAAAACGGGCCGAACTAGTGCAAAAGTTCGTGCCACGAAGTCGTGTCGGAATTTTTTGCACGAACGCACCCAATTCAACCCATTGGACCCTAAACTGACGCTTTGGTGTGTTTCGTACTATTTGGGTGCATTCGGGGCCGTTCGGTTGCCTTACGAAACTCGGTGCAAAACGAGCCGAAGTAGTGCAAAAGTTTGTGCCACGAAGTCGCATCAGAATTTTTCACAACGAACGCACCCAATCCACCACATTGGATCCTAAACTGAGATTTTGGTGTGTTTAGTACTATTTGGGTGCATTCGGGACCGTTTGGTTGCCTTACGAAACGCAGTGTAAAACGGGCCGAAGTAGTGCAAAAGTTCGTGCCACGAAGTCGCGTCGGAATTTTTCTCAACGAACGCACCCAATCCACCCCATTGGACACTAAACTGATGTTTTGGTGCGTTTCATACTATTTGGGTGCATTCGGGACCATTTGATTGCCTTACGAAACCCGATGCAAAACGTGCCGAACTAGTCAAAAAGTTAGTGCCACGAAGTTGCGTCGGAATTTTTCGCGATGAACGCACCCAATCCACCCCATTGGACCCTAAACTGAAGTTTTGGTGTGTTTTGTACTATTTGGGTGCATTCAGGACTGTTTGATTGCCTTACGAAACTCGGTGCAAAACGGACCGAACTAGTCCAAAAGTTCGTGCCACGAAGTCGCGTCGGAATTTTTTGCACGAACGCACCCAATTCACCACATTGGACCCTAAACTGATGTTTTGGCCCGTTTCGTACTATTTGTGTGCATTCGGGACTATTTCATTGCCTTACGAAACTCGATGCAAAATGGGCGAACTAGTGCAAAAATTCGAGCCACGAAGTCGCGTCGGAATTTTTCACAACGAATGCATCCGATCCACCCTATTGCATCGTAAACTGACATTTTGGTGCGTTTCGTACTATTTGTGTTCATTCGGGACCGTTTGGTTGCCTTACGAAACTCAGTGCAAAACGGGCCGAGCTAGTGCAAAAGTTCGTGCCACGAAGTCGCGTCGGAATTTTTCGCAACGAACGCACCCAATCCGCCCCATTGGACCCTAAACTGAAGTTTTGGCGTGTTTCATACTATTTGGGTGCATTCAGGACTGTTTGGTTGCCTTACGAAACTCGGTGAAAAACGGGCCGAACTAGTGCAAAAGTTCGTGCCACGAAGTCGTGTCGGAATTTTTTGCCCGAACGCACCCAATTCACCCCATTGGACCCTAAACTGACGCTTTGGTGTGTTTCATACTATTTTGGTGCATTCGGGGCCGTTCGTTTGCCTTACGAAACTCGGTGCAAAACGGGCCGAAGTAGTGCAAAAGTTTGTGCCACGAAGTCGCATCAGAATTTTTCACAACGAACGCACCCAATCCACCACATTGGATCCTAATCTGAGATTTAGGTGTGTTTAGTACTATATGGGTGCATTCGGGACCGTTTGGTTGCCTTACGAAACTCAGTGCAAAATGGGCCGAAGTAGTGCAAAAGTTTGTGCCACGAAGTCGCATCGGAATTTTTCTCAATGAACGCACCCAATCCACCCCATTGGACCCTAAACTGACATTTTGGTGCGTTTCATACTATTTTGAAGCATTCAGGACTGTTTGATTGCCTTACCAAACTCGGCGCAAAACGGGCCGAACTAGTCCAAAAGTTCGTGCCACGAAGTCGCGTCGGAATTTTTTGCACGAACGCACCCAATTCACCACATTGGACCCTAAACTGATGTTTTGGTGCGTTTCGTACTATTTGTGTGCATTCGGGACTATTTCATTGCCTTACGAAACTCGATGCAAAATGGGCGAACTAGTGCAAAAGTTCGAGCCACGAAGTCGCGTCGGAGTTTTTCACAACGAATGCATCTGATCCACCCTATTGCATCGTAAACTGACATTTTGGTGCGTTTCGTACTATTTGTGTTCATTCGGGACCGTTTGGTTGCCTTACGAAACTCAGTGCAAAACGGGCCGAGCTAGTGCAAAAGTTCGTGCCACGAAGTCGCGTCGGAATTTTTCGCAACGAACGCACCCAATCCACCCCATTGGACCCTAAACTGAAGTTTTGGTGTGTTTCATACTATTTGGGTGCATTCAGGACTGTTTGGTTGCCTTACGAAACTCGGTGAAAAACGGACCGAACTAGTGCAAAAGTTCGTGCCACGAAGTCGTGTCGGATTTTTTGCACGAACGCACCCAATTCACCCCATTGGACCCTAAACTGACGCTTTGGTGTGTTTCATACTATTTGGGTGCATTCGGGGCCGTTCGTTTGCCTTACGAAACTCGGTGCAAAACGGGCCGAAGTAGTGCAAAAGTTTGTGCCACGAAGTCGCGTTAGAATTTTTCACAACGAACGCACCCTATCCACCACATTGGAAACTAAACTGAGATTTTGTTGTGTTTAGTACTATTTGTGTGCATTCGGGAATGTTTGGTTGCCTTACGAAACTCGGTGCAAAACGGGCCGAACTAGTGCAAAAGTTTGTGCCACGAAGTCGCGTCAGAATTTTTCTCAACGAACGCACCCAATCCACCCCATTGGACCCTAAACTGACGTTTTGGTGTGTTTCGTACTATTTTGGTGCATTCGGGACTGTTTGGTTTCCTTACGAAACCCGATGCAAAACGGGCCGAACTAGTGCAAAAGTTTGTGCCACGAAGTCGTGTCAGAATTTTTCTCAACGAACGCACCCAATCCACCCCATTAGACCCTAAACTAATGTTTTGGTGCGTTTCGAAATATTTGGGTGCATTCGGTACTATTTGATTGCCTTACAAAACCCGATGCAAAACGGGCCGAACTAATCCAAAGGTTCGTGCCACGAAGTCGCGTCTGAATTTTTCGCGACGAACGCACCTGATCCACCCATTGGACCCTAAACTAATGTTTTGGGGCGTTTCGTACTATTCATGTGCATTCGGGCCCGTTTGGATGCCTTACGAAACTCGGTACAAAACGGACTGAACTAGTGCAAAAGTTCGTGCCCTGAAGTCGCATCAGAATTTTTCGCAACGAACGCACCCAATCCACCACATTGGATCCTAAACTAACATTTTGGTGTGTTTTGTACTATTTGGGTGCATTCGGGACCGTTTGGTTGCCTTACGAACTTCGGTGCCAAACGGGCCGAAGTAGTGCAAAAGTTTGTGCCACGAAGTCGCGGCGGAATTTTTCACAACGAACGCCCCAATCCACCCCATTGGACCCTAAACTGATGTTTTGGTGTGTTTCGTACTATTTTGGTGCATTCAGGACTATTTGGTTTCCTTACGAAACCCGATGCAAAACGAGCCGAACTAGTGCAAAAGTTTGTGGCACGAAGTCGCGTCAGAATTTTCTCAACGAACGCACCCAATCCACCACATTGGATCCTAAACTAACATTTTGGTGTGTTTTGTACTATTTGGGTGCATTCGGGACCGTTTGGTTGCCTTACGAACTTCGGTGCCAAACGGGCCGAAGTAGTGCAAAAGTTTGTGCCACGAAGTTGCATCAGAATTTTTCACAACGAACGCACCCAATCCACCACATTGGATCCTAAACTGAGATTTTGGTGTGTTTTGTACTGTTTGGGTCCATTCGGGACCGCTTGGTTGCCTTACGAAACTCGGTGCAAAACGGGCCGAAGTAGTGCAAATGTTCGTGCCATGAAGTCGCATCGGAATGTTTCGCGACGAACGCACCCAATCCACCCCATTGGACCCTAAACTGAAGTTTTGGTGTGTTTCGTACTATTTGGGTGCATTCAGGACTGTTTGGTTGCCTTACGAAACTCGGTGCAAAACGGGCTGAACTAGTCCAAAAGTTCGTGCCACGAAGTCGCGTCGGAATTTTTTGCACGAATGCACCCAACTCATCCCATTGGACCCTAAACTGGTGTTTTGGGGAGTTTTGTACTATTTGTGTGCATTCGGGACTATTTGATTGCCTTACGAAACTCGATGCAAAATGGGCGAACTAGTGCAAAAGTTCGTGCCACGAAGTCGCATCAGATTTTTTCGCAACGAACGCACCCAATCCTCCCCATTGGACCCTAAACTGAAGTTTTGGTGTGTTTCGTACTATTTGGGTGCATTCAGGACTGTTTGATTGCCTTACGAAACTCGGTGAAAAACGGGCCGAACTAGTGCAAAAGTTCGTGCCACGAAGTTGTGTCGGAATTTTTTGCACGAACGCACCCAATTCACCCCATTGGACCCTAAACTGACGCTTTGGTGTGTTTCGTACTATTTGGGTACATTCGGGGCCGTTCGGTTGCCTTACGAAACTCGGTGCAAAACGGGCCGAAATAGTGCAAAAGTTCGTGCCACGAAGTCGCATCAGAATTTTTCGCAACGAACGCACCCAATCCACCACATTGGATCCTAAACTGAGATTTTGGTGTGTTTTGTACTATTTGTGTGCATTCGGGACCGTTTGGTTGCCTTACGAAACTCGGTGCAAAACAGGCCGAAGTAGTGCAAATGTTCGTGCCACGAAGTCGCGTCGGAATTTTTCGCACGAACGCACCCAATCCACCCCATTGGACCCTAAACTGACGTTTTGGTGCATTTGGTACTGTTTGGGTGCATTCGGGATGTTTGCTTGCCTTACGAAACTCGGTGCAAAATGGAACGAAATAGTGCAAAACTTCGTGCCACAAAGTCGCATCAGAATTTTTCGCAACGAACGCACCCGATCCACCACATTGTACCCTAAACTGATCTTTTGGGGCGTTTGGTATTATTTGTGTGCATTCGGAACCATTTGGTTGCCTTACGAAACTTGGTGCAAAACGGGCCGAACTAGTGCAAAAGTTTGTGCCACGAAGTCGCGTCAGAATTTTTCACAACGAACGCACCCAATCCACCCCATTGGACCCTAAACTGACGTATTGGTGTGTTTCATACTATTTGGGTGCCTTCGGGACTATTTGATTGCCTTACGAAACCCGATGCAAAACGGGCCGAACTAGTGCAAAAGTTCGTGCCATGAAGTCGCGTCGGAATTTTTCGCGACGAACGCACCCAATCCACCCCATTGGACCCTAAACTGAAGTTTTGGTGTGTTTCGTACTATTTGGGTGCATTCAGGACTGTTTGGTTGCCTTACGAAACTCGGTGAAAAACGGGCCGAACTAGTGCAAAAGTTTGTGCCACGAAGTCGTGTCGGAATTTTTTGCACGAACGCACCCAATCCACCCCATTGGACCCTAAACTGATGTTTTGGTGTGTTTCGTACTATTTTGGTGCATTCGGGACTATTTGGTTTCCTTACGAAACCCGATGCAAAACGAGCCGAACTAGTGCAAAAGTTTGTGGCACGAAGTCGCGTCAGAATTTTCTCAACGAACGCACCCAATCCACCACATTGGATCCTAAACTAACATTTTGGTGTGTTTTGTACTATTTGGGTGCATTCGGGACCGTTTGGTTGCCTTACGAACTTCGGTGCCAAACGGGCCGAAGTAGTGCAAAAGTTTGTGCCACGAAGTTGCATCAGAATTTTTCACAACGAACGCACCCAATCCACCACATTGGATCCTAAACTGAGATTTTGGTGTGTTTTGTACTGTTTGGGTCCATTCGGGACCGCTTGGTTGCCTTACGAAACTCGGTGCAAAACGGGCCGAAGTAGTGCAAATGTTCGTGCCATGAAGTCGCATCGGAATGTTTCGCGACGAACGCACCCAATCCACCCCATTGGACCCTAAACTGAAGTTTTGGTGTGTTTCGTACTATTTGGGTGCATTCAGGACTGTTTGGTTGCCTTACGAAACTCGGTGCAAAACGGGCCGAACTAGTCCAAAAGTTCGTGCCACGAAGTCGCGTCGGAATTTTTTGCACGAATGCACCCAACTCACCCCATTGGACCCTAAACTGGTGTTTTGGGGAGTTTTGTACTATTTGTGTGCATTCGGGACTATTTGATTGCCTTACGAAACTCGATGCAAAATGGGCGAACTAGTGCAAAAGTTCGTGCCACGAAGTCGCATCAGATTTTTTCGCAACGAACGCACCCAATCCTCCCCATTGGACCCTAAACTGAAGTTTTGGTGTGTTTCGTACTATTTGGGTGCATTCAGGACTGTTTGGTTGCCTAACGAAACTCGGTGAAAAACGGGCCAAACTAGTGCAAATGTTTGTGCCTCGAAGTCGCGTCGAAATTTTTTGCACAAACGCACCCAATTCACCCCATTGGACCCTAAACTGACGCTTTGGTGTGTTTCGTACTATTTGGGTGCACTTGGGATGTTTGCTTGCCTTACGAAACTCGGTGCAAAACGGACTGAAATAGTGCAAAAGTTCGTGCCACGAAGTCGCATCAGAATTTTTCGCAACGAACGCACCCGATCCACCACATTGTACCCAAATCTGATCTTTTGGGGCGTTTCATATTATTTGTGTCTATTCGGGACTGTTTGATTGCCTTACGAAACTCGGTGCAAAACGGTCCGAACTAGTGCAAAAGTTTGTTCCACGAAGTCGAGTCAGAATTTTGCTCAACGAACGCACCCAATCCACCCCATTAGACACTAAACTAATGTTTTGGTGCGTTTCGAACTATTTGATTGCCTTACAAAACCCGATGCAAAATGGGCCGAACTAATCCAAAGGTTCGTGCCACGAAGTCGCGTCGGAATTTTTCGCGACGAACGCACCTGATCCACCCATTGGACCCTAAACTGATGTTTTGTGGCGTTTCGTACTATTCATGTGCATTCGGGCCCGTTTGGTTGCCTTACGAAACTCGGTGCAAAACGGACTGAACTAGTGCAAAAGTTCGTGCCCCGAAGTCGCATCAGAATTTTTCGCAACGAACGCACCCAATCCACCACATTGGATCCTAAACTAACATTTGGTGTGTTTTGTACTATTTGGGTGCATTCGGGACCGTTTGGTTGCCGTACGAACTTCGGTGCAAAACGGGCCGAAGTAGTGCAAAAGGTTGTGCCACGAAGTCGCGGCGGAATTTTTCACAACGAACGCACCCAATCCACCCCACTGGACCCTAAACTGACATTTTGGTGTGTTTCGTACTATTTTGGTGCATTCGGGACTGTTTGGTTTCCTTACGAAACACGATGCAAAACGGGCCGAAATAGTGCAAAAGATCGTGCCACGAAGTCGCGTCGGAATTTTTTGCACGAACGCACCCAATTCACCACATTGGACCCTAAACTGATGTTTTGGGGCGTTTCGTACTATTTGTGTGCATTCGGGACTATTTCATTGCGTTACAAAACTCGATGCAAAATGGGCGAACTAGTGCAAAAGTTCGAGCCACGAAGTCGCGTCGGAATTTTTCACAACGAATGCATCCGATCCACCCTATTGCATCGTAAACTGACGTTTTGGTGCGTTTCGTACTATTTGGGTTCATTCGGGACCGTTTGGTTGCCTTACGAAACTCAGTTCAAAACGGGCCGAGCTAGTGCAAAAGTTCGTGCCACGAAGTCGCGACGGAATTTTTCGCAACGAACGCACACAATCCACCCCATTGGACCCTAAACTGATGTTTTGGTGTGTTTCGTACTATTTGGGTGCATTCAAGACTGTTTGATTGCCTTACGAAACTCGGTGAAAAACGGGCCGAACTAGTGCAAAAGTTCGTGCCACGAAGTTGTGTCGGAATTTTTTGCACGAACGCACCCAATTCACCCCATTGGACCCTAAACTGACGCTTTGGTGTGTTTCGTACTATTTGGGTACATTCGGGGGCCGTTCGGTTGCCTTACGAAACTCGGTGCAAAACGGGCCGAAGTAGTGCAAAAGTTTGTGCCACGAAGTCGCATCAGAATTTTTCACAACGAACGCACCCAATCCACCACATTGGATCCTAAACTGAGATTTTGGTGTGTTTTGTACTATTTGTGTGCATTCGGGACCGTTTGGTTGCCTTACGAAACTCGGTGCAAAACAGGCCGAAGTAGTGCAAATGTTCGTGCCACGAAGTCGCGTCGGAATTTTTCGCACGAACGCACCCAATCCACCCCATTGGACCCTAAACTGACGTTTTGGTGCATTTGGTACTGTTTGGGTGCATTCGGGATGTTTGCTTGCCTTACGAAACTCGGTGCAAAATGGAACGAAATAGTGCAAAACTTCGTGCCACAAAGTCGCATCAGAATTTTTCGCAACGAACGCACCCGATCCACCACATTGTACCCTAAACTGATCTTTTGGGGCGTTTGGTATTATTTGTGTGCATTCGGAACCATTTGGTTGCCTTACGAAACTTGGTGCAAAACGGGCCGAACTAGTGCAAAAGTTTGTGCCACGAAGTCGCGTCAGAATTTTTCACAACGAACGCACCCAATCCACCCCATTGGACCCTAAACTGACGTATTGGTGTGTTTCATACTATTTGGGTGCCTTCGGGACTATTTGATTGCCTTACGAAACCCGATGCAAAACGGGCCGAACTAGTGCAAAAGTTCGTGCCATGAAGTCGCGTCGGAATTTTTCGCGACGAACGCACCCAATCCACCCCATTGGACCCTAAACTGAAGTTTTGGTGTGTTTCGTACTATTTGGGTGCATTCAGGACTGTTTGGTTGCCTTACGAAACTCGGTGAAAAACGGGCCGAACTAGTGCAAAAGTTCGTGCCACGAAGTCGTGTCGGAATTTTTTGCACGAACGCACCCAATCCACCCCATTGGACCCTAAACTGATGTTTTGGTGTGTTTCGTACTATTTTGGTGCATTCGGGACTATTTGGTTTCCTTACGAAACCCGATGCAAAACGAGCCGAACTAGTGCAAAAGTTTGTGGCACGAAGTCGCGTCAGAATTTTCTCAACGAACGCACCCAATCCACCACATTGGATCCTAAACTAACATTTTGGTGTGTTTTGTACTATTTGGGTGCATTCGGGACCGTTTGGTTGCCTTACGAACTTCGGTGCCAAACGGGCCGAAGTAGTGCAAAAGTTTGTGCCACGAAGTTGCATCAGAATTTTTCACAACGAACGCACCCAATCCACCACATTGGATCCTAAACTGAGATTTTGGTGTGTTTTGTACTGTTTGGGTCCATTCGGGACCGCTTGGTTGCCTTACGAAACTCGGTGCAAAACGGGCCGAAGTAGTGCAAATGTTCGTGCCATGAAGTCGCATCGGAATGTTTCGCGACGAACGCACCCAATCCACCCCATTGGACCCTAAACTGAAGTTTTGGTGTGTTTCGTACTATTTGGGTGCATTCAGGACTGTTTGGTTGCCTTACGAAACTCGGTGCAAAACGGGCCGAACTAGTCCAAAAGTTCGTGCCACGAAGTCGCGTCGGAATTTTTTGCACGAATGCACCCAACTCACCCCATTGGACCCTAAACTGGTGTTTTGGGGAGTTTTGTACTATTTGTGTGCATTCGGGACTATTTGATTGCCTTACGAAACTCGATGCAAAATGGGCGAACTAGTGCAAAAGTTCGTGCCACGAAGTCGCATCAGATTTTTTCGCAACGAACGCACCCAATCCTCCCCATTGGACCCTAAACTGAAGTTTTGGTGTGTTTCGTACTATTTGGGTGCATTCAGGACTGTTTGATTGCCTTACGAAACTCGGTGAAAAACGGGCCGAACTAGTGCAAAAGTTCGTGCCACGAAGTTGTGTCGGAATTTTTTGCACGAACGCACCCAATTCACCCCATTGGACCCTAAACTGACGCTTTGGTGTGTTTCGTACTATTTGGGTACATTCGGGGCCGTTCGGTTGCCTTACGAAACTCGGTGCAAAACGGGCCGAAGTAGTGCAAAAGTTTGTGCCACGAAGTCGCATCAGAATTTTTCACAACGAACGCACCCAATCCACCACATTGGATCCTAAACTGAGATTTTGGTGTGTTTTGTACTATTTGTGTGCATTCGGGACCGTTTGGTTGCCTTACGAAACTCGGTGCAAAACAGGCCGAAGTAGTGCAAATGTTCGTGCCACGAAGTCGCGTCGGAATTTTTCGCACGAACGCACCCAATCCACCCCATTGGACCCTAAACTGACGTTTTGGTGCATTTGGTACTGTTTGGGTGCATTCGGGATGTTTGCTTGCCTTACGAAACTCGGTGCAAAATGGAACGAAATAGTGCAAAACTTCGTGCCACAAAGTCGCATCAGAATTTTTCGCAACGAACGCACCCGATCCACCACATTGTACCCTAAACTGATCTTTTGGGGCGTTTGGTATTATTTGTGTGCATTCGGAACCATTTGGTTGCCTTACGAAACTTGGTGCAAAACGGGCCGAACTAGTGCAAAAGTTTGTGCCACGAAGTCGCGTCAGAATTTTTCACAACGAACGCACCCAATCCACCCCATTGGACCCTAAACTGACGTATTGGTGTGTTTCATACTATTTGGGTGCCTTCGGGACTATTTGATTGCCTTACGAAACCCGATGCAAAACGGGCCGAACTAGTGCAAAAGTTCGTGCCATGAAGTCGCGTCGGAATTTTTCGCGACGAACGCACCCAATCCACCCCATTGGACCCTAAACTGAAGTTTTGGTGTGTTTCGTACTATTTGGGTGCATTCAGGACTGTTTGGTTGCCTTACGAAACTCGGTGAAAAACGGGCCGAACTAGTGCAAAAGTTCGTGCCACGAAGTCGTGTCGGAATTTTTTGCACGAACGCACCCAATCCACCCCATTGGACCCTAAACTGATGTTTTGGTGTGTTTCGTACTATTTTGGTGCATTCGGGACTATTTGGTTTCCTTACGAAACCCGATGCAAAACGAGCCGAACTAGTGCAAAAGTTTGTGGCACGAAGTCGCGTCAGAATTTTCTCAACGAACGCACCCAATCCACCACATTGGATCCTAAACTAACATTTTGGTGTGTTTTGTACTATTTGGGTGCATTCGGGACCGTTTGGTTGCCTTACGAACTTCGGTGCCAAACGGGCCGAAGTAGTGCAAAAGTTTGTGCCACGAAGTTGCATCAGAATTTTTCACAACGAACGCACCCAATCCACCACATTGGATCCTAAACTGAGATTTTGGTGTGTTTTGTACTGTTTGGGTCCATTCGGGACCGCTTGGTTGCCTTACGAAACTCGGTGCAAAACGGGCCGAAGTAGTGCAAATGTTCGTGCCATGAAGTCGCATCGGAATGTTTCGCGACGAACGCACCCAATCCACCCCATTGGACCCTAAACTGAAGTTTTGGTGTGTTTCGTACTATTTGGGTGCATTCAGGACTGTTTGGTTGCCTTACGAAACTCGGTGCAAAACGGGCTGAACTAGTCCAAAAGTTCGTGCCACGAAGTCGCGTCGGAATTTTTTGCACGAATGCACCCAACTCATCCCATTGGACCCTAAACTGGTGTTTTGGGGAGTTTTGTACTATTTGTGTGCATTCGGGACTATTTGATTGCCTTACGAAACTCGATGCAAAATGGGCGAACTAGTGCAAAAGTTCGTGCCACGAAGTCGCATCAGATTTTTTCGCAACGAACGCACCCAATCCTCCCCATTGGACCCTAAACTGAAGTTTTGGTGTGTTTCGTACTATTTGGGTGCATTCAGGACTGTTTGATTGCCTTACGAAACTCGGTGAAAAACGGGCCGAACTAGTGCAAAAGTTCGTGCCACGAAGTTGTGTCGGAATTTTTTGCACGAACGCACCCAATTCACCCCATTGGACCCTAAACTGACGCTTTGGTGTGTTTCGTACTATTTGGGTACATTCGGGGCCGTTCGGTTGCCTTACGAAACTCGGTGCAAAACGGGCCGAAATAGTGCAAAAGTTCGTGCCACGAAGTCGCATCAGAATTTTTCGCAACGAACGCACCCAATCCACCACATTGGATCCTAAACTGAGATTTTGGTGTGTTTTGTACTATTTGTGTGCATTCGGGACCGTTTGGTTGCCTTACGAAACTCGGTGCAAAACAGGCCGAAGTAGTGCAAATGTTCGTGCCACGAAGTCGCGTCGGAATTTTTCGCACGAACGCACCCAATCCACCCCATTGGACCCTAAACTGACGTTTTGGTGCATTTGGTACTGTTTGGGTGCATTCGGGATGTTTGCTTGCCTTACGAAACTCGGTGCAAAATGGAACGAAATAGTGCAAAACTTCGTGCCACAAAGTCGCATCAGAATTTTTCGCAACGAACGCACCCGATCCACCACATTGTACCCTAAACTGATCTTTTGGGGCGTTTGGTATTATTTGTGTGCATTCGGAACCATTTGGTTGCCTTACGAAACTTGGTGCAAAACGGGCCGAACTAGTGCAAAAGTTTGTGCCACGAAGTCGCGTCAGAATTTTTCACAACGAACGCACCCAATCCACCCCATTGGACCCTAAACTGACGTATTGGTGTGTTTCATACTATTTGGGTGCCTTCGGGACTATTTGATTGCCTTACGAAACCCGATGCAAAACGGGCCGAACTAGTGCAAAAGTTCGTGCCATGAAGTCGCGTCGGAATTTTTCGCGACGAACGCACCCAATCCACCCCATTGGACCCTAAACTGAAGTTTTGGTGTGTTTCGTACTATTTGGGTGCATTCAGGACTGTTTGGTTGCCTTACGAAACTCGGTGAAAAACGGGCCGAACTAGTGCAAAAGTTCGTGCCACGAAGTCGTGTCGGAATTTTTTGCACGAACGCACCCAATCCACCCCATTGGACCCTAAACTGATGTTTTGGTGTGTTTCGTACTATTTTGGTGCATTCGGGACTATTTGGTTTCCTTACGAAACCCGATGCAAAACGAGCCGAACTAGTGCAAAAGTTTGTGGCACGAAGTCGCGTCAGAATTTTCTCAACGAACGCACCCAATCCACCACATTGGATCCTAAACTAACATTTTGGTGTGTTTTGTACTATTTGGGTGCATTCGGGACCGTTTGGTTGCCTTACGAACTTCGGTGCCAAACGGGCCGAAGTAGTGCAAAAGTTTGTGCCACGAAGTTGCATCAGAATTTTTCACAACGAACGCACCCAATCCACCACATTGGATCCTAAACTGAGATTTTGGTGTGTTTTGTACTGTTTGGGTCCATTCGGGACCGCTTGGTTGCCTTACGAAACTCGGTGCAAAACGGGCCGAAGTAGTGCAAATGTTCGTGCCATGAAGTCGCATCGGAATGTTTCGCGACGAACGCACCCAATCCACCCCATTGGACCCTAAACTGAAGTTTTGGTGTGTTTCGTACTATTTGGGTGCATTCAGGACTGTTTGGTTGCCTTACGAAACTCGGTGCAAAACGGGCCGAACTAGTCCAAAAGTTCGTGCCACGAAGTCGCGTCGGAATTTTTTGCACGAATGCACCCAACTCACCCCATTGGACCCTAAACTGGTGTTTTGGGGAGTTTTGTACTATTTGTGTGCATTCGGGACTATTTGATTGCCTTACGAAACTCGATGCAAAATGGGCGAACTAGTGCAAAAGTTCGTGCCACGAAGTCGCATCAGATTTTTTCGCAACGAACGCACCCAATCCTCCCCATTGGACCCTAAACTGAAGTTTTGGTGTGTTTCGTACTATTTGGGTGCATTCAGGACTGTTTGATTGCCTTACGAAACTCGGTGAAAAACGGGCCGAACTAGTGCAAAAGTTCGTGCCACGAAGTTGTGTCGGAATTTTTTGCACGAACGCACCCAATTCACCCCATTGGACCCTAAACTGACGCTTTGGTGTGTTTCGTACTATTTGGGTACATTCGGGGCCGTTCGGTTGCCTTACGAAACTCGGTGCAAAACGGGCCGAAGTAGTGCAAAAGTTTGTGCCACGAAGTCGCATCAGAATTTTTCACAACGAACGCACCCAATCCACCACATTGGATCCTAAACTGAGATTTTGGTGTGTTTTGTACTATTTGTGTGCATTCGGGACCGTTTGGTTGCCTTACGAAACTCGGTGCAAAACAGGCCGAAGTAGTGCAAATGTTCGTGCCACGAAGTCGCGTCGGAATTTTTCGCACGAACGCACCCAATCCACCCCATTGGACCCTAAACTGACGTTTTGGTGCATTTGGTACTGTTTGGGTGCATTCGGGATGTTTGCTTGCCTTACGAAACTCGGTGCAAAATGGAACGAAATAGTGCAAAACTTCGTGCCACAAAGTCGCATCAGAATTTTTCGCAACGAACGCACCCGATCCACCACATTGTACCCTAAACTGATCTTTTGGGGCGTTTGGTATTATTTGTGTGCATTCGGAACCATTTGGTTGCCTTACGAAACTTGGTGCAAAACGGGCCGAACTAGTGCAAAAGTTTGTGCCACGAAGTCGCGTCAGAATTTTTCACAACGAACGCACCCAATCCACCCCATTGGACCCTAAACTGACGTATTGGTGTGTTTCATACTATTTGGGTGCCTTCGGGACTATTTGATTGCCTTACGAAACCCGATGCAAAACGGGCCGAACTAGTGCAAAAGTTCGTGCCATGAAGTCGCGTCGGAATTTTTCGCGACGAACGCACCCAATCCACCCCATTGGACCCTAAACTGAAGTTTTGGTGTGTTTCGTACTATTTGGGTGCATTCAGGACTGTTTGGTTGCCTTACGAAACTCGGTGAAAAACGGGCCGAACTAGTGCAAAAGTTCGTGCCACGAAGTCGTGTCGGAATTTTTTGCACGAACGCACCCAATCCACCCCATTGGACCCTAAACTGATGTTTTGGTGTGTTTCGTACTATTTTGGTGCATTCGGGACTATTTGGTTTCCTTACGAAACCCGATGCAAAACGAGCCGAACTAGTGCAAAAGTTTGTGGCACGAAGTCGCGTCAGAATTTTCTCAACGAACGCACCCAATCCACCACATTGGATCCTAAACTAACATTTTGGTGTGTTTTGTACTATTTGGGTGCATTCGGGACCGTTTGGTTGCCTTACGAACTTCGGTGCCAAACGGGCCGAAGTAGTGCAAAAGTTTGTGCCACGAAGTTGCATCAGAATTTTTCACAACGAACGCACCCAATCCACCACATTGGATCCTAAACTGAGATTTTGGTGTGTTTTGTACTGTTTGGGTCCATTCGGGACCGCTTGGTTGCCTTACGAAACTCGGTGCAAAACGGGCCGAAGTAGTGCAAATGTTCGTGCCATGAAGTCGCATCGGAATGTTTCGCGACGAACGCACCCAATCCACCCCATTGGACCCTAAACTGAAGTTTTGGTGTGTTTCGTACTATTTGGGTGCATTCAGGACTGTTTGGTTGCCTTACGAAACTCGGTGCAAAACGGGCTGAACTAGTCCAAAAGTTCGTGCCACGAAGTCGCGTCGGAATTTTTTGCACGAATGCACCCAACTCATCCCATTGGACCCTAAACTGGTGTTTTGGGGAGTTTTGTACTATTTGTGTGCATTCGGGACTATTTGATTGCCTTACGAAACTCGATGCAAAATGGGCGAACTAGTGCAAAAGTTCGTGCCACGAAGTCGCATCAGATTTTTTCGCAACGAACGCACCCAATCCTCCCCATTGGACCCTAAACTGAAGTTTTGGTGTGTTTCGTACTATTTGGGTGCATTCAGGACTGTTTGATTGCCTTACGAAACTCGGTGAAAAACGGGCCGAACTAGTGCAAAAGTTCGTGCCACGAAGTTGTGTCGGAATTTTTTGCACGAACGCACCCAATTCACCCCATTGGACCCTAAACTGACGCTTTGGTGTGTTTCGTACTATTTGGGTACATTCGGGGCCGTTCGGTTGCCTTACGAAACTCGGTGCAAAACGGGCCGAAATAGTGCAAAAGTTCGTGCCACGAAGTCGCATCAGAATTTTTCGCAACGAACGCACCCAATCCACCACATTGGATCCTAAACTGAGATTTTGGTGTGTTTTGTACTATTTGTGTGCATTCGGGACCGTTTGGTTGCCTTACGAAACTCGGTGCAAAACAGGCCGAAGTAGTGCAAATGTTCGTGCCACGAAGTCGCGTCGGAATTTTTCGCACGAACGCACCCAATCCACCCCATTGGACCCTAAACTGACGTTTTGGTGCATTTGGTACTGTTTGGGTGCATTCGGGATGTTTGCTTGCCTTACGAAACTCGGTGCAAAATGGAACGAAATAGTGCAAAACTTCGTGCCACAAAGTCGCATCAGAATTTTTCGCAACGAACGCACCCGATCCACCACATTGTACCCTAAACTGATCTTTTGGGGCGTTTGGTATTATTTGTGTGCATTCGGAACCATTTGGTTGCCTTACGAAACTTGGTGCAAAACGGGCCGAACTAGTGCAAAAGTTTGTGCCACGAAGTCGCGTCAGAATTTTTCACAACGAACGCACCCAATCCACCCCATTGGACCCTAAACTGACGTATTGGTGTGTTTCATACTATTTGGGTGCCTTCGGGACTATTTGATTGCCTTACGAAACCCGATGCAAAACGGGCCGAACTAGTGCAAAAGTTCGTGCCATGAAGTCGCGTCGGAATTTTTCGCGACGAACGCACCCAATCCACCCCATTGGACCCTAAACTGAAGTTTTGGTGTGTTTCGTACTATTTGGGTGCATTCAGGACTGTTTGGTTGCCTTACGAAACTCGGTGAAAAACGGGCCGAACTAGTGCAAAAGTTCGTGCCACGAAGTCGTGTCGGAATTTTTTGCACGAACGCACCCAATCCACCCCATTGGACCCTAAACTGATGTTTTGGTGTGTTTCGTACTATTTTGGTGCATTCGGGACTATTTGGTTTCCTTACGAAACCCGATGCAAAACGAGCCGAACTAGTGCAAAAGTTTGTGGCACGAAGTCGCGTCAGAATTTTCTCAACGAACGCACCCAATCCACCACATTGGATCCTAAACTAACATTTTGGTGTGTTTTGTACTATTTGGGTGCATTCGGGACCGTTTGGTTGCCTTACGAACTTCGGTGCCAAACGGGCCGAAGTAGTGCAAAAGTTTGTGCCACGAAGTTGCATCAGAATTTTTCACAACGAACGCACCCAATCCACCACATTGGATCCTAAACTGAGATTTTGGTGTGTTTTGTACTGTTTGGGTCCATTCGGGACCGCTTGGTTGCCTTACGAAACTCGGTGCAAAACGGGCCGAAGTAGTGCAAATGTTCGTGCCATGAAGTCGCATCGGAATGTTTCGCGACGAACGCACCCAATCCACCCCATTGGACCCTAAACTGAAGTTTTGGTGTGTTTCGTACTATTTGGGTGCATTCAGGACTGTTTGGTTGCCTTACGAAACTCGGTGCAAAACGGGCCGAACTAGTCCAAAAGTTCGTGCCACGAAGTCGCGTCGGAATTTTTTGCACGAATGCACCCAACTCACCCCATTGGACCCTAAACTGGTGTTTTGGGGAGTTTTGTACTATTTGTGTGCATTCGGGACTATTTGATTGCCTTACGAAACTCGATGCAAAATGGGCGAACTAGTGCAAAAGTTCGTGCCACGAAGTCGCATCAGATTTTTTCGCAACGAACGCACCCAATCCTCCCCATTGGACCCTAAACTGAAGTTTTGGTGTGTTTCGTACTATTTGGGTGCATTCAGGACTGTTTGGTTGCCTAACGAAACTCGGTGAAAAACGGGCCAAACTAGTGCAAATGTTTGTGCCTCGAAGTCGCGTCGAAATTTTTTGCACAAACGCACCCAATTCACCCCATTGGACCCTAAACTGACGCTTTGGTGTGTTTCGTACTATTTGGGTGCACTTGGGATGTTTGCTTGCCTTACGAAACTCGGTGCAAAACGGACTGAAATAGTGCAAAAGTTCGTGCCACGAAGTCGCATCAGAATTTTTCGCAACGAACGCACCCGATCCACCACATTGTACCCAAATCTGATCTTTTGGGGCGTTTCATATTATTTGTGTCTATTCGGGACTGTTTGATTGCCTTACGAAACTCGGTGCAAAACGGTCCGAACTAGTGCAAAAGTTTGTTCCACGAAGTCGAGTCAATATTTTGCTCAACGAACGCACCCAATCCACCCCATTAGACACTAAACTAATGTTTTGGTGCGTTTCGAACTATTTGATTGCCTTACAAAACCCGATGCAAAATGGGCCGAACTAATCCAAAGGTTCGTGCCACGAAGTCGCGTCGGAATTTTTCGCGACGAACGCACCTGATCCACCCATTGGACCCTAAACTGATGTTTTGTGGCGTTTCGTACTATTCATGTGCATTCGGGCCCGTTTGGTTGCCTTACGAAACTCGGTGCAAAACGGACTGAACTAGTGCAAAAGTTCGTGCCCCGAAGTCGCATCAGAATTTTTCGCAACGAACGCACCCAATCCACCACATTGGATCCTAAACTACCATTTGGTGTGTTTTGTACTATTTGGGTGCATTCGGGACCGTTTGGTTGCCGTACGAACTTCGGTGCAAAACGGGCCGAAGTAGTGCAAAAGTTTGTGCCACGAAGTCGCGGCGGAATTTTTCACAACGAACGCACCCAATCCACCCCACTGGACCCTAAACTGACATTTTGGTGTGTTTCGTACTATTTTGGTGCATTCGGGACTGTTTGGTTTCCTTACGAAACCCGATGCAAAACGGGCCGAAATAGTGCAAAAGTTCGTGCCACGAAGTCGCGTCGGAATTTTTTGCACGAACGCACCCAATTCACCACATTGGACCCTAAACTGATGTTTTGGGGCGTTTCGTACTATTTGTGTGCATTCGGGACTATTTCATTGCGTTACAAAACTCGATGCAAAATGGGCGAACTAGTGCAAAAGTTCGAGCCACGAAGTCGCGTCGGAATTTTTCACAACGAATGCATCCGATCCACCCTATTGCATCGTAAACTGACGTTTTGATGCGTTTCGTACTATTTGGGTTCATTCGGGACCGTTTGGTTGCCTTACGAAACTCAGTTCAAAACGGGCCGAGCTAGTGCAAAAGTTCGTGCCACGAAGTCGCGACGGAATTTTTCGCAACGAACGCACACAATCCACCCCATTGGACCCTAAACTGATGTTTTGGTGTGTTTCGTACTATTTGGGTGCATTCAGGACTGTTTGATTGCCTTACGAAACTCGGTGAAAAACGGGCCGAACTAGTGCAAAAGTTCGTGCCACGAAGTTGTGTCGGAATTTTTTGCACGAACGCACCCAATTCACCCCATTGGACCCTAAACTGACGCTTTGGTGTGTTTCGTACTATTTGGGTACATTCGGGGCCGTTCGGTTGCCTTACGAAACTCGGTGCAAAACGGGCCGAAGTAGTGCAAAAGTTTGTGCCACGAAGTCGCATCAGAATTTTTCACAACGAACGCACCCAATCCACCACATTGGATCCTAAACTGAGATTTTGGTGTGTTTTGTACTATTTGGGTGCATTCGGGACCGTTTGGTTGCCTTACGAAACTCGGTGCAAAACAGGCCGAAGTAGTGCAAATGTTCGTGCCACGAAGTCGCGTCGGAATTTTTCGCACGAACGCACCCAATCCACCCCATTGGACCCTAAACTGACGTTTTGGTGCATTTGGTACTGTTTGGGTGCATTCGGGATGTTTGCTTGCCTTACGAAACTCGGTGCAAAATGGAACGAAATAGTGCAAAACTTCGTGCCACAAAGTCGCATCAGAATTTTTCGCAACGAACGCACCCGATCCACCACATTGTACCCTAAACTGATCTTTTGGGGCGTTTGGTATTATTTGTGTGCATTCGGAACCATTTGGTTGCCTTACGAAACTTGGTGCAAAACGGGCCGAACTAGTGCAAAAGTTTGTGCCACGAAGTCGCGTCAGAATTTTTCACAACGAACGCACCCAATCCACCCCATTGGACCCTAAACTGACGTATTGGTGTGTTTCATACTATTTGGGTGCCTTCGGGACTATTTGATTGCCTTACGAAACCCGATGCAAAACGGGCCGAACTAGTGCAAAAGTTCGTGCCATGAAGTCGCGTCGGAATTTTTCGCGACGAACGCACCCAATCCACCCCATTGGACCCTAAACTGAAGTTTTGGTGTGTTTCGTACTATTTGGGTGCATTCAGGACTGTTTGATTGCCTTACGAAACTCGGTGAAAAACGGGCCGAACTAGTGCAAAAGTTCGTGCCACGAAGTTGTGTCGGAATTTTTTGCACGAACGCACCCAATTCACCCCATTGGACCCTAAACTGACGCTTTGGTGTGTTTCGTACTATTTGGGTACATTCGGGGCCGTTCGGTTGCCTTACGAAACTCGGTGCAAAACGGGCCGAAGTAGTGCAAAAGTTTGTGCCACGAAGTCGCATCAGAATTTTTCACAACGAACGCACCCAATCCACCACATTGGATCCTAAACTGAGATTTTGGTGTGTTTTGTACTATTTGGGTGCATTCGGGACCGTTTGGTTGCCTTACGAAACTCGGTGCAAAACAGGCCGAAGTAGTGCAAATGTTCGTGCCACGAAGTCGCGTCGGAATTTTTCGCACGAACGCACCCAATCCACCCCATTGGACCCTAAACTGACGTTTTGGTGCATTTGGTACTGTTTGGGTGCATTCGGGATGTTTGCTTGCCTTACGAAACTCGGTGCAAAATGGAACGAAATAGTGCAAAACTTCGTGCCACAAAGTCGCATCAGAATTTTTCGCAACGAACGCACCCGATCCACCACATTGTACCCTAAACTGATCTTTTGGGGCGTTTGGTATTATTTGTGTGCATTCGGAACCATTTGGTTGCCTTACGAAACTTGGTGCAAAACGGGCCGAACTAGTGCAAAAGTTTGTGCCACGAAGTCGCGTCAGAATTTTTCACAACGAACGCACCCAATCCACCCCATTGGACCCTAAACTGACGTATTGGTGTGTTTCATACTATTTGGGTGCCTTCGGGACTATTTGATTGCCTTACGAAACCCGATGCAAAACGGGCCGAACTAGTGCAAAAGTTCGTGCCATGAAGTCGCGTCGGAATTTTTCGCGACGAACGCACCCAATCCACCCCATTGGACCCTAAACTGAAGTTTTGGTGTGTTTCGTACTATTTGGGTGCATTCAGGACTGTTTGGTTGCCTTACGAAACTCGGTGAAAAACGGGCCGAACTAGTGCAAAAGTTCGTGCCACGAAGTCGTGTCGGAATTTTTTGCACGAACGCACCCAATTCACCCCATTGGACCCTAAACTGACGCTTTGGTGTGTTTCGTACTATTTGGGTGCATTCGGGGCCGTTCGGTTGCCTTACGAAACTCGGTGCAAAATGAGCCGAAGTAGTGCAAAAGTTTGTGCCACGAAGTCGCATCAGAATTTTTCACAACGAACGCACCCAATCCACCACATTGGATCCTAAACTGAGATTTTGGTGTGTTTAATACTATTTGGGTGCATTCGGGACCGTTTGGTTGCCTTACGAAACGCAGTGCAAAACGGGCCGAAGTAGTGCAAAAGTTCGTGCCAGGAAGTCGTGTCGGAATTTTTCTCAACGAACGCACCCAATCCACCCCATTGGACACTAAACTGATGTTTTGGTGCGTTTCATACTATTTGGGTGCATTTGGGACCATTTGATTGCCTTACGAAACCCGATGCAAAACGTGCCGAACTAGTTAAAAAGTTTGTGCCACGAAGTCGCGTCGAAATTTTTCTCAACGAACGCACCCAATCCACCCCATTGGACCCTAAACTGACGTTTTGGTGTGTTTCATACTATTTGGGAGCATTCAGGACTGTTTGATTGCCTTACGAAACTCGGCGCAAAACGGACCGAACTAGTCCAAAAGTTCGTGCCACGAAGTCGCGTCGGAATTTTTTGCACGAACGCACCCAATTCACCACATTGGACCCTAAACTGATGTTTTGGTGCGTTTCGTACTATTTGTGTGCATTCGGGACTATTTCATTGCCTTACGAAACTCGATGCAAAATGGGCGAACTAGTGCAAAAGTTCGAGCCACGAAGTCGCGTCGGAATTTTTCACAACGAATGCATCCGATCCACCCTATTGCATCGTAAACTGACGTTTTGGTGCCTTTCGTACTATTTGTGTTCATTCGGGACCGTTTGGTTGCCTTACGAAACTCAGTGCAAAACGGGCCGAGCTAGTGCAAAAGTTCGTGCCACGAAGTCGCGACGGAATTTTTCGCAACGAACGCACCCAATCCACCCCATTGGACCCTAAACTGAAGTTTTGGTGTGTTTCGTACTATTTGGGTGCATTCAGGATAGTTTGGTTGCCTTACGAAACTCGGTGAAAAACGGGCCGAACTAGTTCAAAAGTTCGTGCCACGAAGTCATGTCGGAATTTTTTGCACGAACGCACCCAATTCACCCCATTGGACCCTAAACTAACGCTTTGGTGTGTTTCATATTATTTGGGTGCATTCGGGACCGTTCGTTTGCCTTACGAAACTCGGTGCAAAATGGGCCGAAGTAGTGCAAAAGTTTGTGCCACGAAGTCGCATCAGAATTTTTCACAACGAACGCACCCAATCCACCACATTGGATCCTAAACTGAGATTTTGTTGTGTTTAGTACTATTTGGGTGCATTCGGGACCGTTTGGTCGCCTTACGCAGTGCAAAACGGGCCGAAGTAGTGCAAAAGTTTGTGCCACGAAGTCGCGTCGAAATTTTTCTCAACGACCGCACCCAATCCACCCCATTGGACCCTAAACTGATGTTTTGGTGCGTTTCATACTATTTGGGAGCATTCAGGACTGTTTGATTGCCTTACGAAACTCGGTGAAAAACGGGCCGAACTAGTTCAAAAGTTCGTGCCACGAAGTCGTGTCGGAATTTTTTGCACGAACGCACCCAATTCACCCCATTGGACCCTAAACTGACGCTTTGGTGTGTTTCATATTATTTGGGTGCATTCGGGGCCGTTCGTTTGCCTTACGAAACTCGGTGCAAAATGGGCCGAAGTAGTGCAAAAGTTTGTGCCACGAAGTCGCATCAGAATTTTTCACAACGAACGCACCCAATCCACCACATTGGATCCTAAACTGAGATTTTGTTGTGTTTAGTACTATTTGGGTGCATTCGGGACCGTTTGGTTGCCTTACGCAGTGCAAAACGGGCCGAAGTAGTGCAAAAGTTTGTGCCACGAAGTCGCGTCGGAATTTTTCACAACGAATGCATCCGATCCACCCCATTGCATCGTAAACTGACGTTTTGGTATGTTTCGTACTATTTGGGTCATTCGGGACCGTTTGGTTGCCTTACGAAACTCAGTGCAAAATGGGCCGAGCTAGTGCAAAAGTTCGTGCCGCGAAGTCGCTTCGGAATTTTTCACAACGAACGCACCCAATACACCCCATTGGACGCTAAACTGAAGTTTTTGTGTGTTTCGTACTATTTGGGTGCATTCAGAACTGTTTGGTTGCCTTACGAAACTCGGTGAAAAATGGGCCGAACTAGTGCAAATGTTCGTGCCACGAAGTTGCGTCGGAATTTTTTGCACGAACGCACCCAATTCACCCCATTGGACCCTAAACTGACGCTTTGGTGTGTTTCGTACTATTTGGGTGCACTTGGGATGTTTGCTTGCCTTACGAAACTCGGTGCAAAACGGACCGAAATAGTGCAAAAGTTCGTCCCACAAAGTCGCATCAGATTTTTTCGCAACGAACGCACCCGATCCACCACATTGTACCCTAAACTGATCTTTTGGGGCATTTCATATTATTTGTGTGCATTCGGGACCGTTTGGTTGCCTTGCGAAACTCGGTGCAAAACGGGCCGAACTAGTGCAAAAGTTTGTGCCACGAAGTCGCGTCAGAATGTTTCACAACGAACGCACCCAATCCACCCCATCAGACCCTAAACTTACGTTTTGGTGCGTTTCATACTATTTGGGTGCATTCGGGACTTTTTGATTGCCTTACGAAACCCGATGCAAAACGGGCCGAACTAGTCCAAAAGTTCGTGGCAGGAAGTCGCGTCTGAATTTTTCG
The DNA here is from genome assembly GCF_016808335.1 of Panicum virgatum. Taxonomy (NCBI): domain Eukaryota; kingdom Viridiplantae; phylum Streptophyta; class Magnoliopsida; order Poales; family Poaceae; genus Panicum; species Panicum virgatum. The sequence continues at coordinate 25,188,661 of NC_053137.1, forward strand.
CAATGAACGCACCCAATCCGCCCCATTGGACCCTAACTGATGTTTTTGGGAGTTTCGTACTATTTGTGTGCATTCGGGACTGTTTGATTGACTTACGAAACTCGATGCAAAATGGGAGAACTAGTGCAAAAGTTTGTGCCACGAAGTCGCGTCGGAATTTTTCACAACGAATGCATCCGATCCACCCCATTGCATCGTAAACTGACGTTTTGGTATGTTAAGAACTATTTGGGTTCATTCGGGACCGTTTGGTTGCCTTACGAAACTCGGTGCAAAACGGGCCGAACTAGTGCAAAAGTTTGTGCCACGAAGACGCGTCAGAATTTTTCACAACGAACTCCCCAATCCACCCCATTGGACCCTAAACTGACGTTTTGGTGTGTTTCGTACTATTTGGGTGCATTCGGGACTGTTTGGTTTCCTTACGAAACCCGATGCAAAACAGGCCGAACTAGTGCAAAAGTTTGTGCCACGAAGTTGCGTCAGAATTTCTCTCAACGAACGCATCCAATCCACCCCATTGGACCCTAAACTGATGTTTAGCTGTGTTTCGAACTTTTTGTGTGCATTCGGGACTATTTGATTGCCTTACGAAATCCAGTGCAAAACGGGCCAAACTAGTGCAAATGTTCGTGGCACGAAGTCGCGTCGGAATTTTTCGCGACGAATGCACCCGATCCACCCCATTGGACCCTAAACTGGTGTTTTGGGGTGTTTTGTACTATTTGGGTGCATTCGGGGCCGTTCGGTTGCCTTACGAAACTCGGTGCAAAACGGGCCGAAGTAGTGCAAAAGTTTGTGCCACGAAGTCGCATCAGAATTTTTCACAACGAACGCACCCAATCCACCACATTGGATCCTAAACTGAGATTTTGGTGTGTTTTGTACTATTTGGGTGCATTCGGGACCGCTTGGTTGCCTTACGAAACTCGGTGCAAAACGGGCCGAAGTAGTGCAAATGTTCGTGTCACGAAGTCGCGTCTGAATTTTTCGCGACGAATGCACCCAATCCACCCCATTGGACCCTAAACTGAAGTTTTGGTGTGTTTCATACTATTTGGGTGCATTCAGGACTGTTTGGTTGCCTTACGAAACTCGGTGCAAAACGGGCCGAACTAGTCCAAAAGTTCGTGCCACGAAGTCGCGTCGGAATTTTTTGCACGAATGCACCCAACTCACCCCATTGGACCCTAAACTGATGTTTTGGTGAGTTTCGTACTATTTGTGTGCATTCGGGACTATTTGATTGCCTTACGAAACTCGATGCAAAATGGGCGAACTAGTACAAAAGTTCGTGCCACGAAGTCGCGTCGGAATTTTTCACAACGAATGCATCCGATCCACCCCATTGCATCGTAAACTGACGTTTTGGTTCGTTTCGTACTATTTGGGTTCATTCGGGACCGTTTGGTTGCCTTACGAAACTCGGTGAAAAAATGGGCCGAACTAGTGCAAATGTTCGTGCCACGAAGTCGCGTCGGAATTTTTTGCACGAACGCACCCAATTCACCCCATTGGACCCTAAACTGACGCTTTGGTGTGTTTCGTACTGTTTGGGTGCACTTGGGATGTTTGCTTGCCTTACGAAACTCGGTGCAAAACGGACCGAAATAGTGCAAAAGTTCGTGCCACAAAGTCGCATCAGATTTTTTCGCAACGAACGCACCCGATCCACCACATTGTACCCTAAACTGATCTTTTGGGGCATTTCATATTATTTGTGTGCATTCGGGACCGTATGGTTGCCTTACGAAACTCGGTGCAAAACGGGCCGAACTAGTGCAAAAGTTTGTGCCACGAAGTCGCGTCAGAATTTTTCTCAACGAACGCACCCAATCCACCCCATTGGACCCTAAAATGACGTTTTGGTGTGTTTCGTACTATTTTGGTGCATTCGGGACTGTTTGGTTTCCTTACGAAACCCGATGCAAAACGGGCCGAACTAGTGCAAAAGTTTGTGAGACGAAGTCGCGTCAGAATTTTTCTCAACGAACGCACCCAATCCACCCCATTAGACCCTAAACTAATGTTTTGGTGCGTTTCGAACTATTTGGGTGCATTCGGGACTATTTGATTGCCTTACAAAACCCGATGCAAAACGGGCCGAACTAATCCAAAGGTTCGTGCGATGAAGTCGCGTCTGAATTTTTCGCGACGAACGCACCTGATCCACCCATTGGACCCTAATCTAATGTTTTGGGGCGTTTCGTACTATTCATGTGCATTCGGGCCCGTTTGGTTGCCTTACGAAACTCGGTACAAAACGGACTGAACTAGTGCAAAAGTTCGTGCCTCGAAGTCGCATCAGAATATTTCGCAACGAACGCACCCAATCCACCACATTGGATCCTAAACTAACATTTTGGTGTGTTTTGTACTATTTGGGTGCATTCGGGACCGTTTGGTTGCCTTACGAACTTCGGTGCAAAACGTGCCGAACAAGTGCAAAAGTTTGTGCCACGAAGTCGCGGCGGAATTTTTCACAACGAACATCCCAATCCACCCCATTGGACCCTAAACTAACGTTTTGGTGTGTTTCGTACTATTTTGCTGCATTCTGGACTATTTAGTTTCCTTACGAAACCTGATGCAAAACGAGCCGAACTAGTGCAAAAGTTTGTGCCACGAAGTCGCGTCAGAATTTTCTCAACGAACGCACCCAATCCACCCCATTGGACCCTAAACTGATGTTTTGCTGTGTTTCAAACTATTTGTGTGCATTCGGGACTATTTGATTGCCTTACGAAACCCAGTGCAAAACGGGCCAAACTAGTGCAAATGTTCGTGGCACGAAGTCGCGTCGGAATTTTTCGCGACGAATGCAGACGATCCACCCCATTGGACCCTAAACTGGTGTTTTGGGGCATTTTGTACTATTTGGGTGCATTCGGGGCCGTTCGGTTGCCTTACGAAACTCGGTGCAAAACGGGCCGAAGTAGTGCAAAAGTTTGTGCCACGAAGTCGCATCAGAATTTTTCACAACGAACGCACCCAATCCACCACATTGGATCCTAAACTGAGATTTTGGTGTGTTTTGTACTATTTGGGTGCATTCGGGACCGCTTGGTTGCCTTACGAAACTCGGTGCAAAACGAGCCGAAGTAGTGCAAATGTTCGTGCCACGAAGTCGCGACGGAATTTTTCGCGACGAACGCACCCAATCCACCCCATTGGACCCTAAACTGAAGTTTTGTTGTGTTTCGTACTATTTGGGTGCATTCAGGACTGTTTGGTTGCCTTACGAAACTCGGTGCAAAACGGGCCGAACTAGTCCAAAAGTTCGTGCCACGAAGTCGCGTCGGAATTTTTTGCACGAATGCACCCAACTCACCCCATTGGACCCTAAACTGATGTTTTGGGGAGTTTTCGTACTATTTGTGTGCATTCGGGACCATTTGGTTGCCTTACGAAACTTGGTGCAAAACGGGCCGAACTAGTGCAAAAGTTCGAGCCACGAAGTCGCGTCAGAATTTTTCACAACGAACGCACCCAATCCACCCCATTGGACCCTAAACTGACGTTTTGGGGTGTTTCATACTATTTGGGTGCCTTCAGGACTATTTGATTGCCTTACGAAACCCGATGCAAAACGGGCCGAACTAGTGCAAAAGTTCGTGCCACGAAGTCGCGTCGGAATTTTTCGCGACGAACGCACCCAATCCACCCCATTGGACCCTAAACTGAAGTTTTGGTGTGTTTCGTACTATTTGGGTGCATTCAGGACTGTTTGGTTGCCTTACGAAACTTGGTGCAAAAGGGGCCGAACTAGTGCAAAAGTTCGAGCCACGAAGTCGCATCAGAATTTTTCACAACAAACGAACCTAATCCACCCCATTGGACCCTAAACTGACATTTTGGTTTGTTTCATACTATTTGGGTGCCTTCGGGACTATTTGATTGCCTTACGAAAGCCGATGCAAAACGGGCCGAACTAGTGCAAAAGTTCGTGCCACGAAGTCGTGTCGGAATTTTTTGCACGAACGCACCCAATTCAACCCATTGGACCCTAAACTGACGCTTTGGTGTGTTTCGTACTATTTGGGTGCATTCGGGGCCGTTCGGTTGCCTTACGAAACTCGGTGCAAAACGAGCCGAAGTAGTGCAAAAGTTTGTGCCACGAAGTCGCATCAGAATTTTTCACAACGAACGCTCCCAATCCACCACATTGGATCCTAAACTGAGATTTTGGTGTGTTTAGTACTATTTGGGTGCATTCGGGACCGTTTGGTTGCCTTACGAAACGCAGTGCAAAACGGTCCGAAGTAGTGCAAAAGTTCGTGCCACGAAGTCGCGTCGGAATTTTTCTCAACGAACGCACCCAATCCACCCCATTGGACACTAAACTGATGTTTTGGTGCGTTTCATACTATTTGAGTGCATTCGGGACCATTTGATTGCCTTACGAAACCCGATGCAAAACGTGCCGAACTAGTCAAAAAGTTCGTGCCACGAAGTTGCGTCGGAATTTTTCGCGATGAACGCACCCAATCCACCCCATTGGACCCTAAACTGAAGTTTTGGTGTGTTTCGTACTATTTGGGTGCATTCAGGACTGTTTGATTGCCTTACGAAACTCGGTGCAAAACGGACCGAACTAGTCCAAAAGTTCGTGCCACGAAGTCGCGTCGGATTTTTTTTCACGAACGCACCCAATTCACCACATTGGACCCTAAACTGATGTTTTGGTCCGTTTCGTACTATTTGTGTGCATTCGGGACTATTTCATTGCCTTACGAAACTCGATGCAAAATGGGCGAACTAGTGCAAAAGTTCGAGCCACGAAGTCGCGTCGGAATTTTTCACAACGAATGCATCCGATCCACCCTATTGCATCGTAAACTGACGTTTTGGCGCGTTTCGTACTATTTGTGTTCATTCGGGACCGTTTGGTTGCCTTACGAAACTCAGTGCAAAACGGGCCGAGCTAGTGCAAAAGTTCGTGCCACGAAGTCGCGTCGGAATTTTTCGCAACGAACGCACCCAATCCACCCCATTGGACCCTAAACTAAAGTTTTGGTGTGTTTCGTACTATTTGGGTGCATTCAGGACTGTTTGGTTGCCTTACGAAACTCGGAGAAAAACGGGCCGAACTAGTGCAAAAGTTCGTGCCACGAAGTCGTGTCGGAATTTTTTGCACGAACGCACCCAATTCACCCCATTGGACCCTAAACTGACGCTTTGGTGTGTTTCATACTATTTGGGTGCATTCGGGGCCGTTCGTTTGCCTTACGAAACTCGGTGCAAAACGGGCCGAAGTAGTGCAAAAGTTTGTGCCACGAAGTCGCATCATAATTTTTCACAACGAACGCACCCAATCCACCACATTAGATCCTAAACTGAGATTTAGGTGTGTTTAGTACTATTTGGGTGCATTCGGGACCGTTTGGTTGCCTTACGAAACTCAGTGCAAAACGGGCCGAAGTAGTGCAAAAGTTTGTGCCACGAAGTCGCATCGGAATTTTTCTCAACGAACGCACCCAATCCACCCCATTGGACCCTAAACTGACGTTTTGGTGCGTTTCATACTATTTGGGAGCATTCAGGACTGTTTGATTGCCTTACGAAACTCGGCGCAAAACGGCCGAACTAGTCCAAAAGTTCGTGCCACGAAGTCGCGTCGGAATTTTTTGCACGAACGCACCCAAATCACCACATTGGTTCCTAAACTGATGTTTTGGTGCGTTTCGTACTATTTGTGTGCATTCGGGACTATTTCATTGCCTTACGAAACTCGATGCAAAATGGGCGAACTAGTGCAAAAGTTCGAGCCACGAAGTCGCGTCGGAATTTTTCACAACGAATGCATCCGATCCACCCTATTGCATCGTAAACTAACATTTTGGTGCGTTTCGTACTATTTGTGTTCATTCGGGACCGTTTGGTTGCCTTACGAAACTCAGTGCAAAACGGGCCGAGCTAGTGCAAAAGTTCGTGCCACGAAGTCGCGTCGGAATTTTTCGCAACGAACGCACCCAATCCACCCCATTGGACCCTAAACTGAAGTTTTGGTGTATTTCGTACTATTTGGGTGCATTCAGGACTGTTTGGTTGCCTTACGAAACTCGGTGAAAAACGGACCGAACTAGTGCAAAAGTTCGTGCCACGAAGTCGCGTCGGAATTTTTTGCACGAATGCACCCAACTCACCCCATTGGACCCTAAACTGATGTTTTGGGGAGTTTCGTACTATTTGTGTGCATTCGGGACTATTTGATTGCCTTACGAAACTCGATGCAAAATGGGCGAACTAGTGCAAAAGTTCGTGCCACGAAGTCGCATCAGATTTTTTCGCAACGAACGCACCCAATCCTCCCCATTGGACCCTAAACTGAAGTTTTGGTGTGTTTCGTACTATTTGGGTGCATTCAAGACTGTTTGGTTGCCTAACGAAACTCGGTGAAAACCGGGCCAAACTAGTGCAAATGTTTGTGCCTCGAAGTCGCATCGAATTTTTTTGCACGAACGCACCCAATTCACCCCATTGGACCCTAAACTGACGCTTTGGTGTGTTTCGTACTATTTGGGTGCACTTGGGATGTTTGCTTGCCTTACGAAACTCGGTGCAAAACGGACTGAAATAGTGCAAAAGTTCGTGCCACGAAGTTGCATCAGAATTTTTCGCAACGAACGCACCCGATCCACCACATTGTACCCAAATCTGATCTTTTGGGTCGTTTCGTATTATTTGTGTCTATTCGGGACCGTTTGATTGCCTTATGAAACTCGGTGCAAAACGGTCCGAACTAGTGCAAAAGTTTGTTCCACGAAGTCGAGTCAGAATTTTTCTCAACGAACGCACCCAATCAACCCCATTAGACACTAAACTAATGTTTTGGTGCGTTTCGAACTATTTGGGTGCATTCGGGACTATTTGATTGCCTTACAAAACCCGATGCAAAATGGGCCGAACTAATCCAAAGGTTCGTGCCACGAAGTCGCGTCGGAATTTTTCGCGACGAACGCACCTGATCCACCCATTGGACCCTAAACTGATGTTTTGGGGCGTTTCGTACTATTCATGTGCATTCGGGCCCGTTTGGTTGCCTTACGAAACTCGGTGCAAAACGGACTGAACTAGTGCAAAAGTTCGTGCCCCAAAGTCCCATCAGAATTTTTCGCAACGAACGCACCCAATCCACCACATTGGATCCTAAACTAACATTTGGTGTGTTTTGTACTATTTGGGTGCATTCGGGACCGTTTGGTTGCCGTACGAACTTCGGTGCAAACCGGGACGAAGTAGTGCAAAAGTTTGTGCCACGAAGTCGCGGCGGAATTTTTCACAACGAACGCACCCAATCCACCCCACTGGACCCTAAACTGACGTTTTGGTGTGTTTCGTACTATTTTGGTGCATTCGGGACTGTTTGGTTTCCTTACGAAACCCGATGCAAAATGGGCCGAACTAGTGCAAAAGTTTGTGCCACGAAGTCGCGTCAGAATTTTCTCAACGAACGCACCCAATCCACCCCATTGGACCCTAAACTGATGTTTTGCTGTGTTTCGAACTATTTGTGTGCATTCGAAGACTATTTGATTGCCTTACGAAACCCAGTGCAAAACGGGCCGAACTAGTGCAAATGTTCGTGCCACGAAGTCGCGTCGGAATTTTTCGCAACGAATGCACCCGACCCACCCCATTGGACCCTAAACTAGTGTTTTGGGGCGTTTTGTACTATTTGGGTGCATTCGGGGCCGTTCGGTTGCCTTACGAAACTCGGTGCAAAACGGGCTGAAGTAGTGCAAAAGTTTGTGCCACGAAGTCGCATCAGAATTTTTCACAACGAACGCACCCAATCCACCCCATTGGACCCTAAACTGACGTTTTGGTGTGTTTCATACTATTTGGGTGCCTTCGGGACTATTTGATTGCCTTACGAAACCCGATGCAAAACGGGCCGAACTAGTCCAAAAGTTCGTGGCACGAAGTCGCGTCGGAATTTTTCGCGACGAATGCACCCAATCCACCCCATTGGACTCTAAACTGAAGTTTTTGTGTGTTTCGTTCTATTTGGGTGCATTCAGGACTGTTTGATTGCCTTACGAAACTCGGTGCCAAACGGGCCGAATTAGTCCAAAGTTCGTGCCACGAAGTCGCGTCGGAATTTTTTGCACGAACGCTCCCAATTCACCACATTGGACCCTAAACTGTTGTTTTGGGGCGTTTCGTACTATTTGTGTGCATTCGGGACTATTTCATTGCCTTACAAAACTCGATGCAAAATGGGCGAACTAGTGCAAAAGTTCGAGCCACGAAGTCGCATCGGAATTTGTCACAATGAATGCATCCGATCCACCCTATTGCATCGTAAACTGACGTTTTGGTGCGTTTCGTACTATTTGGGTTCATTCGGGACCGTTTGGTTGCCTTACGAAACTCAGTGCAAAACGGGCCGAGCTAGTGCAAAAGTTCGTGCCACGAAGTCGCGACGGAATTTGTCACAACGAACGCACCCAATCCACCCCATTGGACCCTAAACTGAAGTTTTGGTGTGTTTCGTACTATTTGGGTGCATTCAGGACAGTTTGGTTGCCTTACGAAACTCGGTGAAAAACGGGCCGAACTAGTGCAAAAGTTCGTGCCACGAAGTCGTGTCGGAATTTTTTGCACGAACGCACGCAATTCACCCCATTGGACCCTAAACTGACGCTTTGGTGTGTTTCATACTATTTGGGTGCATTCGGGGCCGTTCGGTTGCCTTACGAAACTCGGTGCAAAACGGGCCAAAGTAGTGCAAAAGTTTGTGCCACGAAGTCGCATCAGAATTTTTCACAATGAACGCACCCAATCCACCACATTGGATCCTAAACTGAGATTTTGTTGTGTTTAGTACTATTTGGGCGCATTCGGGACCGTTTGGTTGCCTTACGCAGTGCAAAACGGGCCGAAGTAGTGCAAAAGTTTGTGCCAGGAAGTCGCGTCGAAATTTTTCTCAACGAACGCACCCAATCCACCCCATTGGACCCTAAACTGACGTTTTGGTGTGTTTCATACTATTTGGGAGCATTCAGGACTGTTTGATTGCCTTACAAAACTCGGCGCAAAACGGGCCGAACTAGTCCAAAAGTTCGTGCCACGAAGTCGCGTCGGAATTTTTTGCACGAACGCACCCAATTCACCACATTGGACCCTAAACTGATGTTTTGGTGCGTTTCGTACTATTTGTGTGCATTCGGGACTATTTCATTGCCTTACAAAACTTGATGCAAAATGGGCGAACTAGTGCAAAAGTGCGAGCCACGAAGTCGCGTCGGAATTTTTCACAACGAATGCATCCGATGCACCCTATTGCATCGTAAACTGACGTTTTGGTGTGTTTCGTACTATTTGTGTTCATTCGGGACTGTTTGGTTGCCTTACGAAACTCAGTGCAAAACGGGCCGAGCTAGTGCAAAAGTTCGTGCCACGAAGTCGCGTCGGAATTTTTCGCAACGAATGCACCCAATCCACCCCATTGGACCCTAAACTGATGTTTTGGTGTGTTTCGTACTATTTGGGTGCATTCAGGACTGTTTGATTGCCTTACGAAACTTGGTGAAAAACGGGCCGAACTAGTGCAAAAGTTTGTGCCACGAAGTTGTGTCGGAATTTTTTGCACGAACGCACCCAATTCACCCCATTGGACCCTAAACTGACGCTTTGGTGTGTTTCGTACTATTTGGGTGCATTCGGGGCCGTTCGGTTGCCTTACGAAACTCGGTGCAAAACGGGCCGAAGTAGTGCAAAAGTTTGTGCCACGAAGTCGCATTAGAATTTTTCACAACGAACGCACCCAATCCACCCCATTGGACCCTAAACTGATGTTTTGGTGTGTTTCGTACTATTTGGGTGCATTCAGGACTGTTTGATTGCCTTACGAAACTCGGTGCAAAACAGGCCGAAGTAGTGCAAATGTTCGTGCCACGAAGTCGCGTCGGAATTTTTCGCATGAACGCACCCAATCCACCCCATTGGACCCTAAACTGACGTTTTGGTGCATTTGGTACTGTTTGGGTGCATTCGGGATGTTTGCTTGCCTTACGAAACTCGGTGCAAAATGGAACGAAATAGTGCAAAAGTTCGTGCCACAAAGTCGCATCAGAATTTTTCGCAACGAACGCACCCGATCCACCACATTGTACCCTAAACTGATCTTTTGGGGCGTTTGGTATTATTTGTGTGCATTCGGAACCATTTGGTTGCCTTACAAAACTTGGTGCAAAACGGGCCGAACTAGTGCAAAAGTTTGTGCCACGAAGTCGCGTCAGAATTTTTCGCAATGAACGCACCCAATCCACCCCATTGGACCCTAAACTGACGTTTTGGTTTGTTTCATACTATTTGGGTGCCTTCGGGACTATTTGATTGCCTTACGAAACCCGATGCAAAACGGGCCGAACTAGTGCAAAAGTTCGTGCCACGAAGTCGCGTCGGAATTTTTCGCGACGAACGCACCCAATCCACCCCATTGGACCCTAAACTGAAGTTTTGGTGTGTTTCGTACTATTTGGGTGCATTCAGGACTGTTTGGTTGCCTTACGAAACTCGGTGAAAAACGGGCCGAACTAGTGCAAAAGTTCGTGCCACGAAGTCGTGTCGGAATTTTTTGCACGAACGCACCCAATTCACCCCATTGGACCCTAAACTGACGCTTTGGTGTGTCTCGTACTATTTGGGTGCATTCGGGGCCGTTCGGTTGCCTTACGAAACTCGGTGCAAAACGAGCCGAAGTAGTGCAAAAGTTTGTGCCACAAAGTCGCATCAGAATTTTTCACAACGAACGCACCCAATCCACCACATTTTATCCTAAACTGAGATTTTGGTGTGTTTAGTACTATTTGGGTGCATTCGGGACCGTTTGGTTGCCTTACGAAACGCAGTGCAAAACGGGCCGAAGTAGTGCAAAAGTTCGTGCCACGAAGTCGCGTCGGAATTTTTCTCAACGAACGCACCCAATCCACCCCATTGGACACTAAACTGATGTTTTGGTGCGTTTCATACTATTTGGGTGCATTCAGGACCATTTGATTGCCTTACGAAACCCGATGCAAAACGTGCCGAACTAGTCAAAAAGTTTGTGCCACGAAGTCACGTCGGAATTTTTCTCAACGAACGCACCCAATCCACCCCATTGGACCCTAAACTGATGTTTTGGTGCGTTTCATACTATTTGGGAGCATTCAGGACTGTTTGATTGCCTTACGAAACTTAGCGCAAAACGGACCGAACTAGTCAAAAAGTTCATGCCACGAAGTCGCGTCGGAATTTTTTGCACGAATGCACCCAATTCACCACATTGGACCCTAAACTGATGTTTTGGTGCGTTTCGTACTATTTGTGTGCATTCGGGACTATTTCATTGCCTTACGAAACTCGATGCAAAATGGGCGAACTAGTGCAAAAGTTCGAGCCACGAAGTCGCGTCGGAATTTTTCACAACGAACGCATCCGATCCACCCTATTGCATCGTAAACTGACGTTTTGGTGCGTTTCGTACTATTTGTGTTCATTCGGGACCGTTTGGTTGCCTTACGAAACTCAGTGCAAAACGGGCCGAGCTAGTGCAAAAGTTCGTGCCACGAAGTCGCGTCGGAATTTTTCGCAACGAACGCACCCAATCCACCCCATTGGACCCTAAACTGAAGTTTTGGTGTGTTTCGTACTATTTGGGTGCATTCAGGACAGTTTGGTTGCCTTACGAAACTCGGTGAAAAACGGGCCGAACTAGTGCAAAAGTTCGTGCCACGAAGTCGTGGCGGAATTTTTTGCACGAACGCACGCAATTCACCCCATTGGACCCTAAACTGACGCTTTGGTGTGTTTCATACTATTTGGGTGCATTCGGGGCCGTTCGGTTGCCTTACGAAACTCGGTGCAAAACGGGCCAAAGTAGTGCAAAAGTTTGTGCCACGAAGTCGCATCAGAATTTTTCACAACGAACGCACCCAATCCACCACATTGGATCCTAAACTGAGATTTTGTTGTGTTTAGTACTATTTGGGCGCATTCGGGACCGTTTGGTTGCCTTACGCAGTGCAAAACGGGCCGAAGTAGTGCAAAAGTTTGGGCCAGGAGGTCGCGTCGAAATTTTTCTCAACGAACGCACCCAATCCACCCCATTGGACCCTAAACTGACGTTTTGGTGTGTTTCATACTATTTGGGAGCATTCAGGACTGTTTGATTGCCTTACAAAACTCGGCGCAAAACGGGCCGAACTAGTCCAAAAGTTCGTGCCACGAAGTCGCGTCGGAATTTTTTGCACGAACGCACCCAATTCACCACATTGGACCCTAAACTGATGTTTTGGTGCGTTTCGTACTATTTTTGTGCATTCAGGACTATTTCATTGCCTTACGAAACTCGATGCAAAATGGGCGAACTAATGCAAAAGTGCGAGCCACGAAGTCGCGTCGGAATTTTTCACAACGAATGCATCCGATGCACCCTATTGCATCGTAAACTGACGTTTTGGTGCGTTTCGTACTATTTGTGTTCATTCGGGACCGTTTGGTTGCCTTACGAAACTCAGTGGAAAACGGGCCGAGCTAGTGCAGAAGTTCGTGCCACGAAGTCGCGTCGGAATTTTTCGCAACGAACGCACCCAATCCACCCCATTGGACCCTAAACTGAAGTTTTGGTGTGTTTCGTACTATTTGGGTGCATTCAGGACTGTTTGGTTGCCTTACGAAACTCGGTGAAAAACGGGCGAACTAGTGCAAAAGTTCGTGCCACGAAGTCGTGTCGGAATTTTTTGCACGAACGCACCCAATTCACCCCATTGGACCCTAAACTGACGCTTTGGTGTGTTTCATACTATTTGGGTGCATTCAGGGCCGTTCGTTTGCCTTACGAAACTCGGTGCAAAACGGGCCGAAGTAGTGCAAAAGTTTGTGCCACGAAGTCGCATCAGAATTTTTCACAACGAACGCACCCAATCCACCACATTGGATCCTAAACTGAGATTTAGTTGTGTTTAGTACTATTTGGGTGCATTCGGGACCGTTTGATTGCCTTACGAAACTCAGTGCAAAACGGGCCGAAGTAGTGCAAAAGTTTGTGCCACGAAGTCGCGTCGGAATTTTTCTCAACGAACGCACCCAATCCACCCCATTGGACCCTAAACTGACGTTTTGGTGCGTTTCATATTATTTGGGAGCATTCAGGACTGTTTGATTGCCTTACGGAACTCGGCGCAAAACGGGCCGAACTAGTCCAAAAGTTCGTGCCACGAAGTCGCGTCGGAATTTTTTGCACGAACGCACCCAATTCACCACATTAGACCCTAAACTGATGTTTTGGTGCGTTTCGTACTATTTGTGTGCATTCGGGACTATTTCATTGCCTTACGAAACTCGATGCAAAATGGGCGAACTAGAGCAAAAGTTCGAGCCACGAAGTCGCGTCGGAATTTTTCACAACGAATGCACCCGATCCACCCCATTGCATCGTAAACTGACGTTTTGGTGTGTTTCGTACTATTTGTGTTCATTCGGGACCGTTTTGTTGCCTTACGAAACTCAGTGCAAAACGGGCCGAGCTAGTGCAAAAGTTCGTGCCACGAAGTCGCGTCGGAATTTTTCGCAACGAACGCACCCAATCCACCCCATTGGACCCTAAACTGAAGTTTTGGTGTGTTTCATACTATTTGGGTGCATTCAGGACTGTTTGGTTGCCTTACGAAACTCGGTGAAAAACGGGCGAACTAGTGCAAAAGTTCGTGCCACGAAGTCGTGTCGGAATTTTTTCACGAACGCACCCAATTCACCCCATTGGACCCTAAACTGATGCTTTGGTGTGTTTCATACTATTTTGGTGCATTCGGGGCCGTTCGTTTGCCTTACGAAACTCGGTGCAAAACGGGCCGAAGTAGTGCAAAAGTTTGTGCCACGAAGTCGCATCAGAATTTTTCACAACGAACGCACCCAATCCACCACATTGGATCCTAAAGTGAGATTTAGTTGTGTTTAGTACTATTTGGGTGCATTCGGGACCGTTTGATTGCCTTACGAAACTCAGTGCAAAACGGGCCGAAGTAGTGCAAAAGTTTGTGCCACGAAGTCGCGTCGGAATTTTTCTCAACGAACGCACCCAATCCACCCCATTGGACCCTAAACTGACGTTTTGGTGCGTTTCATACTATTTGGGAGCATTCAGGACTGTTTGATTGCCTTACGAAACTGGGCGCAAAACGGGCCGAACTAGTCCAAAAGTTCGTGCCACGAAGTCGCGTCGGAATTTTTTGCACGAACGCACCCAATTCACCACATTAGACCCTGAACTGATGTTTTGGTGCGTTTCGTACTATTTGTGTGCATTCGGGACTATTTCATTGCCTTACGAAACTCGATGCAAAATGGGCGAACTATTGCAAAAGTTCGAGCCACGAAGTCGCGTCGGAATTTTTCACAACGAATGCATCCGATCCACCCTATTGCATCGTAAACTGACGTTTTGGTGCGTTTCATACTATTTGTGTTCATTCGGGACCGTTTGGTTGCCTTACGAAACTCAGTGCAAAACGGGCCGAGCTAGTGCAAAAGTTCGTGCCACGAAGTCGCGTCGGAATTTTTCGCAACGAACGCACCCAATCCACCCCATTGGACCCTAAACTGAAGTTTTGGTGTGTTTCGTACTATTTGGGTGCATTCAGGACTGTTTGGTTGCCTTACGAAGCTCGGTGTAAAACGGGCCGAACTAGTGCAAAAGTTAGTGCCACGAAGTCGTGTCGGAATTTTTTGCACGAACGCACCCAATTCACCCCATTGGACCCTAAACTGACGCTTTGGTTTGTTTCGTACTATTTGGGTGCATTCGGGGCCGTTGGGTTGCCTTACGAAACTCGGTGCAAAACGGGCCGAAGTAGTGCAAAAGTTTGTGCCACGAAGTCGCATCAGAATTTTTCACAACGAACGCACCCAATCCAGCACATTGGATCCTAAACTGAGATTTTGGTGTGTTTAGTACTATTTGGGTGCATTCGGGACCGTTTGGTTGCCTTACGAAACTCAGTGCAAAACGGGCCGAAGTAGTGCAAAAGTTCGTGCCACGAAGTCGCTTCGGAATTTTTCTCAATGAACGCACCCAATCCACCCCATTGGACCCTAAACTGACGTTTTGGTGCGTTTCAAACTATTTGGGTGCATTCGGGACCATTTGATTGCCTTACGAAACCCGATGCAAAACGGGCCGAACTAGTCAAAAAGTTCGTGCCACGAAGTTGCGTTGGAATTTTTCGCGACGGACGCACCCAATCCACCCCATTGGACCCTAAACTGAAGTTTTGGTGTGTTTCGTACTATTTGGGTGCATTCAGGACTGTTTGATTGCCTTACGAAACTCGGTGCAAAACGGACCTAACTAGTCCAAAAGTTCGTGCCACGAAGTCGCGTCGGAATTTTTTGCACGAACGCACCCAATTCACCACATTGGACCCTAAACTGATGTTTTGGGGCGTTTCGTACTATTTGTGTGCATTCGGGACTATTTCATTGCCTTACAAAACTCGATGCAAAATGGGCGAACTAGTGCAAAAGTTCGAGCCACGAAGTCGCGTCGGAATTTTTCACAACGAATGCATCCGATCCACCCCATTGCATCCTAAACTGACGTTTTGTTGCGTTTCGTGCTATTTGGGTTCATTCGGGACCGTTTGGTTGCCTTACGAAACTCAGTGCAAAACGGGCCGAGCTAGTGCAAAAGTTCGTGCCACGAAGTCGCGTCGGAATTTTTCGCGACGAACGCACCCAATCCACCCCATTGGACCCTAAACTAAAGTTTTGGTTTGTTTCGTACTATTTGGGTGCATTCAGGACTGTTTGATTGCCTTACCAAACTCGGTGCAAAACGGGCCGAACTAGTGCAAAAGTTCGTGCCACAAAGTCGCGTCGGAATTTTTTGCACGAACGCACCCAATTCACCCCATTGGACCCTAAACTGACGCTTTGGTGTGTTTCGTACTATTTGGGTGCATTCGGGGCCGTTTGGTTGCCTTACGAAACTCGATGCAAAACGGGCCGAAGTAGTGCAAAAGTTTGTGCCACGAAGTCGCATCAGAATTTTTCACAACGAACGCACCCAATCCACCACATTGGATCCTAAACTGAGATTTTGGTGTGTTTAGTACTATTTGGGTGCATTCGGGACCGTTTGGTTGCCTTACGAAACTCAGTGCCAAATGGGCCGAAGTAGTGCAAAAGTTTGTCCCACGAAGTCGCGTCGGAATTTTTCTCAACGAACGCACCCAATCCAGCCCATTGGACCCTAAACTGACGTTTTGGTGCGTTTCATACTATTTGGGTGCATTCAGGACTGTTTGATTGCCTTACGAAACTCGGTGCAAAACGGGCCGAACTAGTCAAAAAGTTCGAGCCACGAACTCGCGTCGGAATTTTTTGCACGAATGCACTCAATTCACCACATTGGACCCTAAACTGATGTTTTGGGGGCGTTTCGTACTATTTGTGTGCATTCGGGACTATTTCATTGCCTTACGAAACTCGATGCAAAATGGGCGAACTAGTGCCAAAGTTCGAGCCGCGAAGTCGCGTCAGAATTTTTCACAACGAATGCATCCGATCCACCCTATTGCATCGTAAACTGACGTTTTGGTGCGTTTCGTACTATTTGTGTTCATTCGGGACCGTTTGGTTGCCTTACGAAACTCAGTGCAAAACGGACCGAGCTAGTGCAAAAGTTTGTGCCACGAAGTCGCGTCGGAATTTTTCTCAACGAACGCACCCAATCCACCCCATTGGACCCTAAACTGAAGTTTTGGTGTGTTTCGTACTATTTGGGTGCATTCAGGACTGTTTGGTTGCCTTACGAAACTCGGTGAAACACGGGCCGAACTAGTGCAAAAGTTCGTGCCACGAAGTCGTGTCGGAATTTTTTGCACGAACGCACCCAATTCACCCCATTGGACCCTAAACTGACGCTTTGGTGTGTTTCATACTATTTGGGTGCATTCGGGGCCGTTCGTTTGCCTTACGAAACTCGGTGCAAAACGGGCCGAAGTAGTGCAAAAATTTGTGCTACGAAGTCGCATCAGAATTTTTCACAACGAACGCACCCAATCCACCACATTGGATCCTAAACTGAGATTTTGGTGTGTTTAGTACTATTTGGGTGCATTCGGGACCGTTTGGTTGCCTTACGCAGTGCAAAACGGGCCGAAGTAGTGCAAAAGTTTGTGCCACGAAGTCGCGTCGAAATTTTTCTCAACGAGCGCACCCAATCCACCCCATTGGACCCTAAACTGACGTTTTGGTGCGTTGCATACTATTTGGGAGCATTCAGGACTGTTTGATTGCCTTACGAAACTCGGCGCAAAACGGGCCGAACTAGTCCAATAGTTCGTGCCACGAAGTCGCGTCGGAATTTTTTGCACGAACGCACCCAATTCACCACATTGGACCCTAAACTGATTTTTTGGTGCGTTTCGTACTATTTGTGTGCATTCGGGACTATTTCATTGCCTTACGAAACTCGATGCAAAATGGGCGAACTAGTGCAAAAGTTCGAGCCACGAAGTCGCGTCGGAATTTTTCACAACGAATGCAACCGATCCACCCTATTGCATCGTAAACTGACGTTTTGGTGCGTTTCGTACTATTTGTGTTCATTCGGGACCGTTTGGTTGCCTTACGAAACTCAGTGCAAAACGGGCCGAGCTAGTGCAAAAGTTCGTGCCACGAAGTCGCGTCGGAATTTTTCGCAACGAACGCACCCAATCCACCCCATTGGACCCTAAACTGAAGTTTTGGTGTGTTTCGTACTATTTGGGTGCATTCAGGACTGTTTAGTTGCCTTACGAAGCTCGGTGAAAAACGGGCCGAACTAGTGCAAAAGTTCGTGCCGCGAAGTCGTGTCGGAATTTTTTGCACGAACGCACCCAATTCACCGCATTGGACCCTAAACTGACGCTTTGGTTTGTTTCGTACTATTTGGGTGCATTCGGGGCCGTTCAGTTGCCTTACGAAACTCAGTGCAAAACGGGCCGAAGTAGTGCAAAAGTTTGTGCCACGAAGTCGCATCAGAATTTTTCATAACGAATGCACCCAATCCACCACATTGGATCCTAAACTGAGATTTTGGTGTGTTTAGTACTATTTGGGTGCATTCGGGACTGTTTGGTTGCCTTACGAAACTCAGTGCAAAACGGGCCGAAGTAGTGCAAAAGTTCGTGCCATGAAGTCGCTTCGGAGTTTTTCTCAACGAACGCACCCAATCAACCCCATTGGACCCTAAACTGACGTTTTGGTGCGTTTCATACTATTTGGGTGCATTCGGGACCATTTGATTGCCTTACGAAACCCGATGCAAAACGGGACGAACTAGTCAAAAAGTTCGTGCCACGAGTTGCTTCGGAATTTTTCGCGACGAACGCACCCAATCCACCCCATTGGACCCTAAACTGAAGTTTTGGTGCGTTTCATACTATTTGGGTGCATTCAGGACTGTTTGATTGCCTTACGAAACTCGGTGCAAAACGGGCCGAACTTGTCAAAAAGTTCGTGCGACGAACTTGCGTCGGAATTTTTTGCACGAATGCACTCAATTCACCACATTGGACCCTAAACTGATGTTTTGGGGGCGTTTCGTACTATTTGTGTGCATTCAGGACTATTTCATTGCCTTACGAAACTCGAAGCAGAATGGGCGAACTAGTGCAAAAGTTCGAGCCACGAAGTCGCGTCGTAATTTTTCACAACGAATGCATCCGATCCACCCTATTGCATCGTAAACTGACGTTTTGGTGCGTTTCGTACTATTTGTGTTCATTCGGGACCGTTTGGTTGCCTTACGAAACTCAGTGCAAAACGGGCCGAGCTAGTGCAAAAGTTCGTGCCACAAAGTCGCGTCGGAATTTTTCGCAACGAACGCACCCAATCCACCCCATTGGACCCTAAACTGAAGTTTTGGTGTGTTTCGTACTATTTGGGTGCATTCAGGACTGTTTGGTTGCCTTACGAAACTCGGTGAAACACGGGCCGAACTAGTGCAAAAGTTCGTGCCACGAAGTCGTGTCGGAATTTTTTGCACGAACGCACCCAATTCACCCCATTGGACCCTAAACTGACGCTTTGGTGTGTTTCATACTATTTGGGTGCATTCGGGGCCGTTCGTTTGCCTTACGAAACTCGGTGCAAAACGGGCCGAAGTAGTGCAAAAATTTGTGCTACGAAGTCGCATCAGAATTTTTCACAACGAACGCACCCAATCCACCACATTGGATCCTAAACTGAGATTTTGGTGTGTTTAGTACTATTTGGGTGCATTCGGGACCGTTTGGTTGCCTTACGCAGTGCAAAACGGGCCGAAGTAGTGCAAAAGTTTGTGCCACGAAGTCGCGTCGAAATTTTTCTCAACGAGCGCACCCAATCCACCCCATTGGACCCTAAACTGACGTTTTGGTGCGTTGCATACTATTTGGGAGCATTCAGGACTGTTTGATTGCCTTACGAAACTCGGCGCAAAACGGGCCGAACTAGTCCAATAGTTCGTGCCACGAAGTCGCGTCGGAATTTTTTGCACGAACGCACCCAATTCACCACATTGGACCCTAAACTGATTTTTTGGTGCGTTTCGTACTATTTGTGTGCATTCGGGACTATTTCATTGCCTTACGAAACTCGATGCAAAATGGGCGAACTAGTGCAAAAGTTCGAGCCACGAAGTCGCGTCGGAATTTTTCACAACGAATGCAACCGATCCACCCTATTGCATCGTAAACTGACGTTTTGGTGCGTTTCGTACTATTTGTGTTCATTCGGGACCGTTTGGTTGCCTTACGAAACTCAGTGCAAAACGGGCCGAGCTAGTGCAAAAGTTCGTGCCACGAAGTCGCGTCGGAATTTTTCGCAACGAACGCACCCAATCCACCCCATTGGACCCTAAACTGAAGTTTTGGTGTGTTTCGTACTATTTGGGTGCATTCAGGACTGTTTAGTTGCCTTACGAAGCTCGGTGAAAAACGGGCCGAACTAGTGCAAAAGTTCGTGCCGCGAAGTCGTGTCGGAATTTTTTGCACGAACGCACCCAATTCACCGCATTGGACCCTAAACTGACGCTTTGGTTTGTTTCGTACTATTTGGGTGCATTCGGGGCCGTTCAGTTGCCTTACGAAACTCAGTGCAAAACGGGCCGAAGTAGTGCAAAAGTTTGTGCCACGAAGTCGCATCAGAATTTTTCATAACGAATGCACCCAATCCACCACATTGGATCCTAAACTGAGATTTTGGTGTGTTTAGTACTATTTGGGTGCATTCGGGACTGTTTGGTTGCCTTACGAAACTCAGTGCAAAACGGGCCGAAGTAGTGCAAAAGTTCGTGCCATGAAGTCGCTTCGGAGTTTTTCTCAACGAACGCACCCAATCAACCCCATTGGACCCTAAACTGACGTTTTGGTGCGTTTCATACTATTTGGGTGCATTCGGGACCATTTGATTGCCTTACGAAACCCGATGCAAAACGGGCCGAACTAGTCAAAAAGTTCGTGCCACGAGTTGCTTCGGAATTTTTCGCGACGAACGCACCCAATCCACCCCATTGGACCCTAAACTGAAGTTTTGGTGCGTTTCATACTATTTGGGTGCATTCAGGACTGTTTGATTGCCTTACGAAACTCGGTGCAAAACGGGCCGAACTTGTCAAAAAGTTCGTGCGACGAACTTGCGTCGGAATTTTTTGCACGAATGCACTCAATTCACCACATTGGACCCTAAACTGATGTTTTGGGGGCGTTTCGTACTATTTGTGTGCATTCAGGACTATTTCATTGCCTTACGAAACTCGAAGCAGAATGGGCGAACTAGTGCAAAAGTTCGAGCCACGAAGTCGCGTCGTAATTTTTCACAACGAATGCATCCGATCCACCCTATTGCATCGTAAACTGACGTTTTGGTGCGTTTCGTACTATTTGTGTTCATTCGGGACCGTTTGGTTGCCTTACGAAACTCAGTGCAAAACGGGCCGAGCTAGTGCAAAAGTTCGTGCCACAAAGTCGCGTCGGAATTTTTCGCAACGAACGCACCCAATCCACCCCATTGGACCCTAAACTGAAGTTTTGGTGTGTTTCGTACTATTTGGGTGCATTCAGGACTGTTTGGTTGCCTTACGAAACTCGGTGCAAAACGGGCCGAAGTAGTGCAAAAGTTTGTGCCACGAAGTCGCATCAGAATTTTTCACAACGAACGCACCCAATCCACCACATTGGATCCTAAACTGAGATTTTGGTGTGTTTAGTACTATTTGGGTGCATTCGGGACCGTTTGGTTGCCTTACGAAACTCAGTGCAAAACGGGCCGAAGTAGTGCAAAAGTTTGTGCCACGAAGTCGCGTCGGAATTTTTCTCAACGAACTCACCCAATCCACCCCATTGGACACTAAACTGACGTTTTGGTGCGTTTCATACTATTTGGGTGCATTCAGGACTGTTTGATTGCCTTACGAAACTCGGTGCAAAACGGGCCGAACTAGTCCAAAAGTTCGTGCCACGAAGTCACGTCGGAATTTTTCGCGACGAACGCACCCAATCCACCCCATTGGACCCTAAACTAAAGTTTTGGTTTGTTTCGTACTATTTGGGTGCATTCAGGACTGTTTGATTGCCTTACCAAACTCGGTGCAAAACGGGCCGAACTAGTGCAAAAGTTCGTGCCACAAAGTCGCGTCGGAATTTTTTGCACGAACGCACCCAATTCACCCCATTGGACCCTAAACTGACGCTTTGGTGTGTTTCGTACTATTTGGGTGCATTCGGGGCCGTTTGGTTGCCTTACGAAACTCGATGCAAAACGGGCCGAAGTAGTGCAAAAGTTTGTGCCACGAAGTCGCATCAGAATTTTTCACAACGAACGCACCCAATCCACCACATTGGATCCTAAACTGAGATTTTGGTGTGTTTAGTACTATTTGGGTGCATTCGGGACCGTTTGGTTGCCTTACGAAACTCAGTGCCAAATGGGCCGAAGTAGTGCAAAAGTTTGTCCCACGAAGTCGCGTCGGAATTTTTCTCAACGAACGCACCCAATCCAGCCCATTGGACCCTAAACTGACGTTTTGGTGCGTTTCATACTATTTGGGTGCATTCAGGACTGTTTGATTGCCTTACGAAACTCGGTGCAAAACGGGCCGAACTAGTCAAAAAGTTCGTGCCACGAACTCGCGTCGGAATTTTTTGCACGAATGCACTCAATTCACCACATTGGACCCTAAACTGATGTTTTGGGGGCGTTTCGTACTATTTGTGTGCATTCGGGACTATTTCATTGCCTTACGAAACTCGATGCAAAATGGGCGAACTAGTGCCAAAGTTCGAGCCACGAAGTCGCGTCAGAATTTTTCACAACGAATGCATCCGATCCACCCTATTGCATCGTAAACTGACGTTTTGGTGCATTTCGTACTATTTGTGTTCATTCGGGACCGTTTGGTTGCCTTACGAAACTCATTGCAAAACGTGCCGAGCTAGTGCAAAAGTTTGTGCCACGAAGTCGCGTCGGAATTTTTCTCAACGAACGCACCCAATCCACCCCATTGGACCCTAAACTGAAGTTTTGGTGTGTTTCGTACTATTTGGGTGCATTCCGGACTGTTTGGTTGCCTTACGAAACTCGGTGAAACACGGGCCGAACTAGTGCAAAAGTTCGTGCCACGAAGTCGTGTCGGAATTTTTTGCACGAACGCACCCAATTCACCCCATTGGACCCTAAACTGACGCTTTGGTGTGTTTCATACTATTTGGGTGCATTCGGGGCCGTTCGTTTGCCTTACGAAACTCGGTGCAAAACGGGCCGAAGTAGTGCAAAAATTTGTGCTACGAAGTCGCATCAGAATTTTTCACAACGAACGCACCCAATCCACCACATTGGATCCTAAACTGAGATTTTGGTGTGTTTAGTACTATTTGGGTGCATTCGGGACCGTTTGGTTGCCTTACGCAGTGCAAAACGGGCCGAAGTAGTGCAAAAGTTTGTGCCACGAAGTCGCGTCGAAATTTTTCTCAACGAGCGCACCCAATCCACCCCATTGGACCCTAAACTGACGTTTTGGTGCGTTGCATACTATTTGGGAGCATTCAGGACTGTTTGATTGCCTTACGAAACTCGGCGCAAAACGGGCCGAACTAGTCCAATAGTTCGTGCCACGAAGTCGCGTCGGAATTTTTTGCACGAACGCACCCAATTCACCACATTGGACCCTAAACTGATTTTTTGGTGCGTTTCGTACTATTTGTGTGCATTCGGGACTATTTCATTGCCTTACGAAACTCGATGCAAAATGGGCGAACTAGTGCAAAAGTTCGAGCCACGAAGTCGCGTCGGAATTTTTCACAACGAATGCAACCGATCCACCCTATTGCATCGTAAACTGACGTTTTGGTGCGTTTCGTACTATTTGTGTTCATTCGGGACCGTTTGGTTGCCTTACGAAACTCAGTGCAAAACGGGCCGAGCTAGTGCAAAAGTTCGTGCCACGAAGTCGCGTCGGAATTTTTCGCAACGAACGCACCCAATCCACCCCATTGGACCCTAAACTGAAGTTTTGGTGTGTTTCGTACTATTTGGGTGCATTCAGGACTGTTTAGTTGCCTTACGAAGCTCGGTGAAAAACGGGCCGAACTAGTGCAAAAGTTCGTGCCGCGAAGTCGTGTCGGAATTTTTTGCACGAACGCACCCAATTCACCGCATTGGACCCTAAACTGACGCTTTGGTTTGTTTCGTACTATTTGGGTGCATTCGGGGCCGTTCAGTTGCCTTACGAAACTCAGTGCAAAACGGGCCGAAGTAGTGCAAAAGTTTGTGCCACGAAGTCGCATCAGAATTTTTCACAACGAATGCACCCAATCCACCACATTGGATCCTAAACTGAGATTTTGGTGTGTTTAGTACTATTTGGGTGCATTCGGGACTGTTTGGTTGCCTTACGAAACTCAGTGCAAAACGGGCCGAAGTAGTGCAAAAGTTCGTGCCATGAAGTCGCTTCGGAGTTTTTCTCAACGAACGCACCCAATCCACCCCATTGGACCCTAAACTGACGTTTTGGTGCGTTTCATACTATTTGGGTGCATTCGGGACCATTTGATTGCCTTACGAAACCCGATGCAAAACGGGCCGAACTAGTCAAAAAGTTCGTGCCACGAAGTTGCGTTGGAATTTTTCGCGACGAACGCACCCAATCCACCCCATTGGACCCTAAACTGAAGTTTTGGTGTGTTTCGTACTATTTGGGTGCATTCAGGACTGTTTGATTGCCTTACGAAACTCGGTGCAAAACGGACCGAACTAGTCCAAAAGTTCGTGCCACGAAGTCGCGTCGGAATTTTTTGCACGAACGCACCCAATCCACCACATTGGACCCTAAACTGATGTTTTGGGGCGTTTCGTGCTATTTGTGTGCATTCGGGACTATTTCATTGCCTTACGAAACTCGATGCAAAATCGGCGAACTAGTGCAAAAGTTCGAGCCACGAAGTCGCGTCGGAATTTTTCACAACGAATGCATCCGATCCACCCCATTGCATCCTAAACTGACGTTTTGGTGCGTTTCGTGCTATTTGGGTTCATTCGGGACCGTTTGGTTGCCTTACGAAACTCAGTGCAAAACGGGCCGAAGTAGTGCAAAAGTTTGTGCCACGAAGTCGCATCAGAATTTTTCACAACGAATGCACCAAATTCACCACATTGGATCCTAAACTGAGATTTTGGTGTGTTTAGTACTATTTGGGTGCATTCGGGACCGTTTGGTTGCCTTACGAAACTCAGTGCCAAACGGGCCGAAGTAGTGCAAAAGTTTGTCCCACGAAGTCGCGTCGGAATTTTTCTCAACGAACGCACCCAATCCAGCCCATTGGACCCTAAACTGACGTTTTGGTGCGTTTCATACTATTTGGGTGCATTCAGGACTTTTTGATTGCCTTACGAAACTCGGTGCAAAACGGGCCGAACTTGTCAAAAAGTTCGTGCCACGAACTTGCGTCGGAATTTTTTGCACGAATGCACTCAATTCACCACATTGGACCCTAAACTGATGTTTTGGGGGCGTTTCGTACTATTTGTGTGCATTCGGGACTATTTCATTGCCTTACGAAACTCGATGCAGAATGGGCGAACTAGTGCAAAAGTTCGAGCCACGAAGTCGCGTCGGAATTTTTCACAACGAATGCATCCGATCCACCCTATTGCATCGTAAACTGACGTTTTGGTGCGTTTCGTACTATTTGTGTTCATTCGGGACCGTTTGGTTGCCTTACGAAACTCAGTGCAAAACGGGCCGAGCTAGTGCAAAAGTTCGTGCCACGAAGTCGCGTCGGAATTTTTCGCAACGAACGCACCGAATCCACCCCATTGGACCCTAAACTGAAGTTTTGGTGTGTTTCGTACTATTTGGGTGCATTCAGGACTGTTTGGTTGCCTTACGAAACTCGGTGCAAAACGGGCCGAAGTAGGGAAAAAGTTTGTGCCACGAAGTCGCATCAGAATTTTTCACAACGAACGCACCCAATCCACCACATTGGATCCTAAACTGAGATTTTGGTGTGTTTAGTACTATTTGGGTGCATTCGGGACCGTTTGGTTGCCTTACGAAACTCAGCGCAAAACGGGCCGAAGTAGTGCAAAAGTTTGTGCCACGAAGTCGCGTCGGAATTTTTCTCAACGAACTCACCCAATCCACCCCATTGGACACTAAACTGACGTTTTGGTGCGTTTCATACTATTTGGGTGCATTCAGGACTGTTTGATTGCCTTACGAAACTCGGTGCAAAACGGGCCGAACTAGTCCAAAAGTTCGTGCCACGAAGTCGCGTCGGAATTTTTTGCACGAACGCCCCCAATTCACCACATTGGACCCTAAACTGATGCTTTGGTGCGTTTCATACTATTCGTGTGCATTCGGGACTATTTCATTACCTTACGAAACTCG
This sequence comes from Panicum virgatum, assembly GCF_016808335.1. NCBI lineage: Eukaryota > Viridiplantae > Streptophyta > Magnoliopsida > Poales > Poaceae > Panicum > Panicum virgatum. Next base: position 25,214,564 of record NC_053137.1, read on the forward strand.
ATGCAAAATGGGCGAACTAGTGCAAAAGTTCGAGCCACGAAGTCGCGTCGGAATTTTTCACAACGAATGCATCCGATCCACCCTATTGCATCGTAAACTGACGTTTTGGTGCGTTTCGTACTATTTGTGTTCATTCGGGACCGTTTGGTTGCCTTACGAGACTCAGTGCAAAACGGGCCGAGCTAGTGCAAAAGTTCGTGCCACGAAGTCGCGTCGGAATTTTTCGCAACGAACGCACCCAATCCACCACATTGGATCCTAAACTGAGATTTTGGTGTGTTTAGTACTATTTGGGTGCATTCGGGACCGTTTGGTTGCCTTATGAAACTCAGTGCAAAACGGGCCGAAGTAGTGCAAAAGTTTGTGCCACGAAGTCGCGTCGGAATTTTTCTCAACGAACGCACACAATCCACCCCATTGGACCCTAAACTGACGTTTTGGTGCGTTGCATACTATTTGGGAGCATTCAGGACTGTTTGATTGCCTTACGAAACTCGGCGCAAAACGGGCCGAACTAGTCCAATAGTTCGTGCCACGAAGTCGCGTCGGAATTTTTTGCACGAACGCACCCAATTCACCACATTGGACCCTAAACTGATGTTTTGGTGCGTTTCGTACTATTTGTGTGCATTCGGGACTATTTCATTGCCTTACGAAACTCGATGCAAAATGGGCGAACTAGTGCAAAAGTTCGAGCCACGAAGTCGCGTCGGAATTTTTCACAACGAATGCAACCGATCCACCCTATTGCATCGTAAACTGACGTTTTGGTGCGTTTCGTACTATTTGTGTTCATTCGGGACCGTTTGGTTGCCTTACGAAACTCAGTGTAAAACGGGCCGAGCTAGTGCAAAAGTTCGTGCCACGAAGTCGCATCGGAATTTTTCGCAACGAACGCACCCAATCCACCCCATTGGACCCTAAACTGAAGTTTTGGTGTGTTTCGTACTATTTGGGTGCATTCAGGACTGTTTAGTTGCCTTACGAAGCTCGGTGAAAAACGGGCCGAACTAGTGCAAAAGTTCGTGCCGCGAAGTCGTGTCGGAATTTTTTGCACGAACGCACCCAATTCACCGCATTGGACCCTAAACTGACGCTTTGGTTTGTTTCGTACTATTTGGGTGCATTCGGGGCCGTTCAGTTGCCTTACGAAACTCGGTGCAAAACGGGCCGAAGTAGTGCAAAAGTTTGTGCCACGAAGTCGCATCAGAATTTTTCACAACGAATGCACCCAATCCACCACATTGGATCCTAAACTGAGATTTTGGTGTGTTTAGTACTATTTGGGTGCATTCGGGACTGTTTGGTTGCCTTACGAAACTCAGTGCAAAACGGGCCGAAGTAGTGCAAAAGTTCGTGCCACGAAGTCGCTTCGGAGTTTTTCTCAACGAACGCACCCAATCCACCCCATTGGACCCTAAACTGACGTTTTGGTGCGTTTCATACTATTTGGGTGCATTCGGGACCATTTGATTGCCTTACGAAACCCGATGCAAAACGGGCCGAACTAGTCAAAAAGTTCGTGCCACGAAGTTGCGTTGGAATTTTTCGCGACGAACGCACCCAATCCACCCCATTGGACCCTAAACTGAAGTTTTGGTGTGTTTCGTACTATTTGGGTGCATTCAGGACTGTTTGATTGCCTTACGAAACTCGGTGCAAAACGGACCGAACTAGTCCAAAAGTTCGTGCCACGAAGTCGCGTCGGAATTTTTTGCACGAACGCTCCCAATCCACCACATTGGACCCTAAACAGATGTTTTGGGGCGTTTCGTGCTATTTGTGTGCATTCGGGACTATTTCATTGCCTTACGAAACTCGATGCAAAATCGGCGAACTAGTGCAAAAGTTCGAGCCACGAAGTCGCGTCGGAATTTTTCACAACGAATGCATCCGATCCACCCCATTGCATCCTAAACTGACGTTTTGGTGCGTTTCGTGCTATTTGGGTTCATTCGGGACCATTTGGTTGCCTTACGAAACTCAGTGCAAAACGGGCCGAAGTAGTGCAAAAGTTTGTGCCACGAAGTCGCATCAGAATTTTTCACAACGAACGCACCCAATCCACCACATTGGATCCTAAACTGAGATTTTGGTGTGTTTAGTACTATTTGTGTGCATTCGGGACCGTTTGGTTGCCTTACGAAACTCAGTGCCAAACGGGCCGAAGTAGTGCAAAAGTTTGTCCCACGAAGTCGCGTCGGAATTTTTCTCAACGAACGCACCCAATCCAGCCCATTGGACCCTAAACTGACGTTTTGGTGCGTTTCATACTATTTGGGTGCATTCAGGACTGTTTGATTGCCTTACGAAACTCGGTGCAAAACGGGCCGAACTTGTCAAAAAGTTCGTGCCACGAACTTGCGTCGGAATTTTTTGCACGAATGCACTCAATTCACCACATTTTACCCTAAACTGATGTTTTGGGGGCGTTTCGTACAATTTGTGTGCATTCGGGACTATTTCATTGCCTTACGAAGCTCGATGCAGAATGGGCTAACTAGTGCAATAGTTCGAGCCACGAAGTCGCGTCGAAATTTTTCACAACGAATGCATCCGATCCACCCTATTGCATCGTAAACTGACGTTTTGGTGCGTTTCGTACTATTTGTGTTCATTCGGGACCGTTTGGTTGCCTTACGAAACTCAGTGCAAAACGGGCCGAGCTAGTGCAAAAGTTCGTGCCACGAAGTCGCGTCGGAATTTTTCGCAACGAACGCACCCAATCCACCCCATTGGACCCTAAACTGAAGTTTTGGTGTGTTTCGTACTATTTGGGTGCATTCAGGACTGTTTGGTTGCCTTACGAAACTCGGTGCAAAACGGGCCCAAGCAGTGCAAAAGTTTGTGCCACGAAGTCGCATCAGAATTTTTCACAACGAACGCACCCAATCCACCACATTGGATCCTAAACTGAGATTTTGGTGTGTTTAGTACTATCTGGGTGCATTCGGGACCGTTTGGTTGCCTTACGAAACTCAGTGCAAAACGGGCCGAAGTAGTGCAAAAGTTTGTGCCACGAAGTCGCGTCGGAATTTTTCTCAACGAACTCACCCAATCCACCCCATTGGACACTAAACTGACGTTTTGGTGCGTTTCATACTATTTGGGTGCATTCAGGACTGTTTGATTGCCTTACGAAACTCGGTGCAAAACGGGCCGAACTAGTCCAAAAGTTCGTGCCACGAAGTCGCGTCGGAATTTTTTGCACGAACGCCCCCAATTCACCACATTGGACCCTAAACTGATTCTTTGGTGCGTTTCGTACTATTCGTGTGCATTCGGGACTATTTCATTACCTTACGAAACTCGATGCAAAATGGGCGAACTAGTGCAAAAGTTCGAGCCACGAAGTCGCGTCGGAATTTTTCACAACGAATGCATCCGATCCACCCTATTGCATCGTAAACTGACGTTTTGGTGCGTTTCGTACTATTTGTGTTCATTCGGGACCGTTTGGTTGCCTTACGAAACTCAGTGCAAAACGGGCCGAGCTAGTGCAAAAGTTCGTGCCACGAAGTCGCGTCGGAATTTTTCGCAACGAACGCACCCAATCCACCCCATTGGACCCTAAACTGAAGTTTTGGTGTGTTTCGTACTATTTGGGTGCATTCAGGACTGTTTGGTTGCCTTACGAAACTCGGTGAAAAACGGGCCGAACTAGTGCAAAAGTTCGTGCCACGAAGTCGTGTCGGAATTTTTTGCACGAACGCACCCAATTCACCCCATTGGACCCTAAACTGACGCTTTGGTGTGTTTCATACTATTTGGGTGCATTCGGGGTCGTTCGTTTGCCTTACGAAACTCGGTGGAAAACGGGCCGAAGTAGTGCAAAAATTTGTGCTACGAAGTCGCATCAGAATTTTTCACAACGAACGCACCCAATCCACCACATTGGATCCTAAACTGAGATTTTGGTGTGTTTCGTACTATTTGGGTGCATTCGGGACCGTTTGGTGCCTTACGCAGTGCAAAACGGGCCGAAGTAGTGCAAAAGTTTGTGCCACGAAGTCGCGTCGAAATTTTTCTCAACGAGCGCACCCAATCCACCCCATTGGACCCTAAACTGACGTTTTGGTGCGTTGCATACTATTTGGGAGCATTCAGGACTGTTTGACTGCCTTACGAAACTCGGCGCAAAACGGGCCGAACTAGTCCAAAAGTTCGTGCCACAAAGTCGCGTCAGAATTTTTTGCACGAACGCACCCAATTCACCACATTGGACCCTAAACTGATGTTTTGGTGCGTTTCGTACTATTTGTGTGCATTCGGGTCTATTTCATTGCCTTACGAAACTCGATGCAAAATGGGCGAACTAGTGCAAAAGTTCGAGCCACGAAGTCGCGTCGGAATTTTTCACAACGAATGCATCCGATCCACCCTATTGCATCGTAAACTGACGTTTTGGTGCGTTTCGTACTATTTGTGTTCATTCGGGACCGTTTGGTTGCCTTACGAAACTCAGTGCAAAACGGGCCGAGCTAGTGCAGAAGTTCGTGCCACGAAGTCGCGTCGGAATTTTTCGCAACGAACGCACCCAATCCACCCCATTGGACCCTAAACTGAAGTTTTGGTGTGTTTCGTACTATTTGGGTGCATTCAGGACTGTTTGGTTGCCTTACGAAACTCGGTGAAAAACGGGCGAACTAGTGCAAAAGTTCGTGCCACGAAGTCGTGTCGGAATTTTTTGCACGAACGCACCCAATTCACCCCATTGGACCCTAAACTGACGCTTTGGTGTGTTTCATACTATTTGGGTGCATTCGGGGCCGTTCGTTTGCCTTACGAAACTCGGTGCAAAACGGGCCGAAGTAGTGCAAAAGTTTGTGCCACGAAGTCGCATCAGAATTTTTCACAACGAACGCACCCAATCCACCACATTGGATCCTAAACTGAGATTTAGTTGTGTTTAGTACTATTTGGGTGCATTCGGGACCGTTTGATTGCCTTACGAAACTCAGTGCAAAACGGGCCGAAGTAGTGCAAAAGTTTGTGCCACGAAGTCGCGTCGGAATTTTTCTCAACGAACTCACCCAATCCACCCCATTGGACACTAAACTGACGTTTTGGTGCGTTTCATACTATTTGGGTGCATTCAGGACTGTTTGATTGCCTTACGAAACTCGGTGCAAAACGGGCCGAACTAGTCCAAAAGTTCGTGCCACGAAGTCGCGTCGGAATTTTTTGCACGAACGCCCCCAATTCACCACATTGGACCCTAAACTGATGCTTTGGTGCGTTTCATACTATTCGTGTGCATTCGGGACTATTTCATTACCTTACGAAACTCGATGCAAAATGGGCGAACTAGTGCAAAAGTTCGAGCCACGAAGTCGCGTCGGAATTTTTCACAACGAATGCATCCGATCCACCCTATTGCATCGTAAACTGACGTTTTGGTGCGTTTCGTACTATTTGTGTTCATTCGGGACCGTTTGGTTGCCTTACGAAACTCAGTGCAAAACGGGCCGAGCTAGTGCAAAAGTTCGTGCCACGAAGTCGCGTCGGAATTTTTTGCAACGAACGCACCCAATCCACCCCATTGGACCCTAAACTGAAGTTTTGGTGTGTTTTGTACTATTTGGGTGCATTCTGGACTGTTTGGTTGCCTTACGAAACTCGGTGAAAAACGGGCGGAACTAGTGCAAAAGTTCGTGCCCCGAAGTCGTGTCGGAATTTTTTGCACGAACGCACCCAATTCACCCCATTGGACCCTAAACTGACGCTTTGGTTTGTTTCGTACTATTTGGGTGCATTCGGGGCCGTTCGGTTGCCTTACGAAACTCGGTGCAAAACGGGCCGAAGTAGTGCAAAAGTTTGTGCCACGAAGTCGCATCAGAATTTTTCACAACGAACGCACCCAATCCACCACATTGGATCCTAAACTGAGATTTTGGTGTGTTTAGTACTATTTGGGTGCATTCGGGACCGTTTGGTTGCCTTATGAAACTCAGTGCAAAACGGGCCGAAGTAGTGCAAAAGTTTGTGCCACGAAGTCGCGTCGGAATTTTTCTCAACGAACGCACACAATCCACCCCATTGGACCCTGAACTGACGTTTTGGTGCGTTGCATACTATTTGGGAGCATTCAGGACTGTTTGATTGCCTTACGAAACTCGGCGCAAAACGGGCCGAACTAGTCCAATAGTTCGTGCCACGAAGTCGCGTCGGAATTTTTTGCACGAACGCACCCAATTCACCACATTGGACCCTAAACTGATGTTTTGGTGCGTTTCGTACTATTTGTGTGCATTCGGGACTATTTCATTGCCTTACGAAACTCGATGCAAAATGGGCGAACTAGTGCAAAAGTTCGAGCCACGAAGTCGCGTCGGAATTTTTCACAACGAATGCAACCGATCCACCCTATTGCATCGTAAACTGACGTTTTGGTGCGTTTCGTACTATTTGTGTTCATTCGGGACCGTTTGGTTGCCTTACGAAACTCAGTGTAAAACGGGCCGAGCTAGTGCAAAAGTTCGTGCCACGAAGTCGCATCGGAATTTTTCGCAACGAACGCACCCAATCCACCCCATTGGACCCTAAACTGAAGTTTTGGTGTGTTTCGTACTATTTGGGTGCATTCAGGACTGTTTAGTTGCCTTACGAAGCTCGGTGAAAAACGGGCCGAACTAGTGCAAAAGTTCGTGCCGCGAAGTCGTGTCGGAATTTTTTGCACGAACGCACCCAATTCACCGCATTGGACCCTAAACTGACGCTTTGGTTTGTTTCGTACTATTTGGGTGCATTCGGGGCCGTTCAGTTGCCTTACGAAACTCGGTGCAAAACGGGCCGAAGTAGTGCAAAAGTTTGTGCCACGAAGTCGCATCAGAATTTTTCACAACGAATGCACCCAATCCACCACATTGGATCCTAAACTGAGATTTTGGTGTGTTTAGTACTATTTGGGTGCATTCGGGACTGTTTGGTTGCCTTACGAAACTCAGTGCAAAACGGGCCGAAGTAGTGCAAAAGTTCGTGCCACGAAGTCGCTTCGGAGTTTTTCTCAACGAACGCACCCAATCCACCCCATTGGACCCTAAACTGACGTTTTGGTGCGTTTCATACTATTTGGGTGCATTCGGGACCATTTGATTGCCTTACGAAACCCGATGCAAAACGGGCCGAACTAGTCAAAAAGTTCGTGCCACGAAGTTGCGTTGGAATTTTTCGCGACGAACGCACCCAATCCACCCCATTGGACCCTAAACTGAATTTTTGGTGTGTTTCGTACTATTTGGGTGCATTCAGGACTGTTTGATTGCCTTACGAAACTCGGTGCAAAACGGACCGAACTAGTCCAAAAGTTCGTGCCACGAAGTCGCGTCGGAATTTTTTGCACGAACGCTCCCAATCCACCACATTTGACCCTAAACAGATGTTTTGGGGCGTTTCGTGCTATTTGTGTGCATTCGGGACTATTTCATTGCCTTACGAAACTCGATGCAAAATCGGCGAACTAGTGCAAAAGTTCGAGCCACGAAGTCGCGTCGGAATTTTTCACAACGAATGCATCCGATCCACCCCATTGCATCCTAAACTGACGTTTTGGTGCGTTTCGTGCTATTTGGGTTCATTCGGGACCATTTGGTTGCCTTACGAAACTCAGTGCAAAACGGGCCGAAGTAGTGCAAAAGTTTGTGCCACGAAGTCGCATCAGAATTTTTCACAACGAACGCACCCAATCCACCACATTGGATCCTAAACTGAGATTTTGGTGTGTTTAGTACTATTTGTGTGCATTCGGGACCGTTTGGTTGCCTTACGAAACTCAGTGCCAAACGGGCCGAAGTAGTGCAAAAGTTTGTCCCACGAAGTCGCGTCGGAATTTTTCTCAACGAACGCACCCAATCCAGCCCATTGGACCCTAAACTGACGTTTTGGTGCGTTTCATACTATTTGGGTGCATTCAGGACTGTTTGATTGCCTTACGAAACTCGGTGCAAAACGGGCCGAACTTGTCAAAAAGTTCGTGCCACGAACTTGCGTCGGAATTTTTTGCACGAATGCACTCAATTCACCACATTGGACCCTAAACTGATGTTTTGGGGGCGTTTCGTACAATTTGTGTGCATTCGGGACTATTTCATTGCCTTACGAAGCTCGATGCAGAATGGGCTAACTAGTGCAATAGTTCGAGCCACGAAGTCGCGTCGAAATTTTTCACAACGAATGCATCCGATCCACCCTATTGCATCGTAAACTGACGTTTTGGTGCGTTTCGTACTATTTGTGTTCATTCGGGACCGTTTGGTTGCCTTACGAAACTCAGTGCAAAACGGGCCGAGCTAGTGCAAAAGTTCGTGCCACGAAGTCGCGTCGGAATTTTTCGCAACGAACGCACCCAATCCACCCCATTGGACCCTAAACTGAAGTTTTGGTGTGTTTCGTACTATTTGGGTGCATTCAGGACTGTTTGGTTGCCTTACGAAACTCGGTGCAAAACGGGCCCAAGTAGTGCAAAAGTTTGTGCCACGAAGTCGCATCAGAATTTTTCACAACGAACGCACCCAATCCACCACATTGGATCCTAAACTGAGATTTTGGTGTGTTTAGTACTATCTGGGTGCATTCGGGACCATTTGGTTGCCTTACGAAACTCAGTGCAAAACGGGCCGAAGTAGTGCAAAAGTTTGTGCCACGAAGTCGCGTCGGAATTTTTCTCAACGAACTCACCCAATCCACCCCATTGGACACTAAACTGACGTTTTGGTGCGTTTCATACTATTTGGGTGCATTCAGGACTGTTTGATTGCCTTACGAAACTCGGTGCAAAACGGGCCGAACTAGTCCAAAAGTTCGTGCCACGAAGTCGCGTCGGAATTTTTTGCACGAACGCCCCCAATTCACCACATTGGACCCTAAACTGATTCTTTGGTGCGTTTCGTACTATTCGTGTGCATTCGGGACTATTTCATTACCTTACGAAACTCGATGCAAAATGGGCGAACTAGTGCAAAAGTTCGAGCCACGAAGTCGCGTCGGAATTTTTCACAACGAATGCATCCGATCCACCCTATTGCATCGTAAACTGACGTTTTGGTGCGTTTCGTACTATTTGTGTTCATTCGGGACCGTTTGGTTGCCTTACGAAACTCAGTGCAAAACGGGCCGAGCTAGTGCAAAAGTTCGTGCCACGAAGTCGCGTCGGAATTTTTCGCAACGAACGCACCCAATCCACCCCATTGGACCCTAAACTGAAGTTTTGGTGTGTTTCGTACTATTTGGGTGCATTCAGGACTGTTTGGTTGCCTTACGAAACTCGGTGAAAAACGGGCCGAACTAGTGCAAAAGTTCGTGCCACGAAGTCGTGTCGGAATTTTTTGCACGAACGCACCCAATTCACCCCATTGGACCCTAAACTGACGCTTTGGTGTGTTTCATACTATTTGGGTGCATTCGGGGTCGTTCGTTTGCCTTACGAAACTCGGTGGAAAACGGGCCGAAGTAGTGCAAAAATTTGTGCTACGAAGTCGCATCAGAATTTTTCACAACGAACGCACCCAATCCACCACATTGGATCCTAAACTGAGATTTTGGTGTGTTTCGTACTATTTGGGTGCATTCGGGACCGTTTGGTGCCTTACGCAGTGCAAAACGGGCCGAAGTAGTGCAAAAGTTTGTGCCACGAAGTCGCGTCGAAATTTTTCTCAACGAGCGCACCCAATCCACCCCATTGGACCCTAAACTGACGTTTTGGTGCGTTGCATACTATTTGGGAGCATTCAGGACTGTTTGACTGCCTTACGAAACTCGGCGCAAAACGGGCCGAACTAGTCCAAAAGTTCGTGCCACAAAGTCGCGTCAGAATTTTTTGCACGAACGCACCCAATTCACCACATTGGACCCTAAACTGATGTTTTGGTGCGTTTCGTACTATTTGTGTGCATTCGGGACTATTTCATTGCCTTACGAAACTCGATGCAAAATGGGCGAACTAGTGCAAAAGTTCGAGCCACGAAGTCGCGTCGGAATTTTTCACAACGAATGCATCCGATCCACCCTATTGCATCGTAAACTGACATTTTGGTGCGTTTCGTACTATTTGTGTTCATTCGGGACCGTTTGGTTGCCTTACGAAACTCAGTGCAAAACGGGCCGAGCTAGTGCAAAAGTTCGTGCCACGAAGTCGCGTCGGAATTTTTCGCAACGAACGCACCCAATCCACCCCATTGGACCCTAAACTGAAGTTTTGGTGTGTTTCGTACTATTTGGGTGCATTCAGGACTGTTTGGTTGCCTTACGAAACTCGGTGCAAAACGGGCCGAAGTAGTGCAAAAGTTTGTGCCACGAAGTCGCATCAGAATTTTTCACAACGAACGCACCCAATCCACCACATTGGATCCTAAACTGAGATTTTGGTGTGTTTAGTACTATTTGGGTGCATTCGGGACCGTTTGGTTGCCTTACGAAACTCAGTGCAAAACGGGCCGAAGTAGTGCAAAAGTTTGTGCCACGAAGTCGCGTCGGAATTTTTCTCAACGAACTCACCCAATCCACCCCATTGGACACTAAACTGACGTTTTGGTGCGTTTCATACTATTTGGGTGCATTCAGGACTGTTTGATTGCCTTACGAAACTCGGTGCAAAACGGGCCGAACTAGTCCAAAAGTTCGTGCCACGAAGTCGCGTCGGAATTTTTTGCAGGAACGCCCCCAGTTCACCACATTGGACCCTAAACTGATGCTTTGGTGCGTTTCGTACTATTCGTGTGCATTCGGGACTATTTCATTACCTTACGAAACTCGATGCAAAATGGGCGAACTAGTGCAAAAGTTCGAGCCACGAAGTCGCGTCGGAATTTTTCACAACGAATGCATCCGATCCACCCTATTGCATCGTAAACTGACGTTTTGGTGCGTTTCGTACTATTTGTGTTCATTCGGGACCGTTTGGTTGCCTTACGAAACTCAGTGCAAAACGGGCCGAGCTAGTGCAAAAGTTCGTGCCACGAAGTCGCGTCGGAATTTTTCGCAACGAACGCACCCAATCCACCCCATTGGACCCTAAACTGAAGTTTTGGTGTGTTTTGTACTATTTGGGTGCATTCTGGACTGTTTGGTTGCCTTACGAAACTCGGTGAAAAACGGGCCGAACTAGTGCAAAAGTTCGTGCCACGAAGTTGTGTCGGAATTTTTTGCACGAACGCACCCAATTCACCCCATTGGACCCTAAACTGACGCTTTGGTTTGTTTCGTACTATTTGGGTGCATTCGGGGCCGTTCGGTTGCCTTACGAAACTCGGTGCAAAACGGGCCGAAGTAGTGCAAAAGTTTGTGCCACGAAGTCACATCAGAATTTTTCACAACGAACGCACCCAATCCACCACATTGGATCCTAAACTGAGATTTTGGTGTGTTTAGTACTATTTGGGTGCATTCGGGACCGTTTGGTTGCCTTACGAAACTCAGTGCAAAACGGGCCGAAGTAGTGCAAAAGTTTGTGCCACGAAGTCGCGTCGGAATTTTTCTCAACGAACGCACACAATCCACCCCATTGGACCCTAAACTGACGTTTTGGTGCGTTGCATACTATTTGGGAGCATTCAGGACTGTTTGATTGCCTTACGAAACTCGGCGCAAAACGGGCCGAACTAGTCCAATAGTTCGTGCCACGAAGTCGCGTCGGAATTTTTTGCACGAACGCACCCAATTCACCACATTGGACCCTAAACTGATGTTTTGGTGCGTTTCGTACTATTTGTGTGCATTCGGGACTATTTCATTGCCTTACGAAACTCGATGCAAAATGGGCGAACTAGTGCAAAAGTTAGAGCAACGAAGTCGCGTCGGAATTTTTCACAACGAATGCAACCGATCCACCCTATTGCATCGTAAACTGACGTTTTGGTGCGTTTCGTACTATTTGTGTTCATTCGGGACCGTTTGGTTGCCTTACGAAACTCAGTGCAAAACGGGCCGAGCTAGTGCAAAAGTTCGTGCCACGAAGTCGCATCGGAATTTTTCGCAACGAACGCACCCAATCCACCCCATTGGACCCTAAACTGAAGTTTTGGTGTGTTTCGTACTATTTGGGTGCATTCAGGACTGTTTGGTTGCCTTACGAAACTCGGTGAAAAACGGGCCGAACTAGTGCAAAAGTTCGTGCCACGAAGTCGTGTCGGAATTTTTTGCACGAACGCACCCAATTCACCCCATTGGATCCTAAACTGACGCTTTGGTGTGTTTCATACTATTTGGGTGCATTCGGGGCCGTTCGGTTGCCTTACGAAACTCGGTGCAAAACGGGCCGAAGTAGTGCAAAAGTTTGTGCCACGAAGTCGCATCAGAATTTTTCACAACGAACGCACCCAATCCACCACATTGGATCCTAAACTGAGATTTTGGTGTGTTTAGTACTATTTGGGTGCATTCGGGACCGTTTGGTTGCCTTACGAAACTCAGTGCAAAACGGGCCGAACTAGTCAAAAAGTTCGTGCCACGAAGTTGCGTTGGAATTTTTCGCGACGAACGCACCCAATCCACCCCATTGGACCCTAAACTGAAGTTTTGGTGTGTTTCGTACTATTTGGGTGCATTCAGGACTGTTTGATTGCCTTACGAAACTCGGTGCAAAACGGACCGAACTAGTCCAAAAGTTCGTGCCACGAAGTCGCTTCGGAATTTTTTGCACGAACGCTCCCAATCCACCACATTGGACCCTAAACTGATGTTTTGGGGCGTTTCGTGCTATTTGTGTGCATTCGGGACTATTTCATTGCCTTACGAAACTCGATGCAAAATCGGCGAAACTAGTGCAAAAGTTCGAGCCACGAAGTCGCGTCGGAATTTTTCACAACGAATGCATCCGATCCACCCCATTGCATCCTAAACTGACGTTTTGGTGCGTTTCGTGCTATTTGGGTTCATTCGGGACCGTTTGGTTGCCTTACGAAACTCAGTGCAAAACGGGCCGAAGTAGTGCAAAAGTTTGTGCCACGAAGTCGCATCAGAATTTTTCACAACGAACGCACCCAATCCACCACATTGGATCCTAAACTGAGATTTTGGTGTGTTTAGTACTATTTGTGTGCATTCGGGACCGTTTGGTTGCCTTACGAAACTCAGTGCCAAACGGGCCGAAGTAGTGCAAAAGTTTGTCCCACGAAGTCGCGTCGGAATTTTTCTCAACGAACGCACCCAATCAGGGCATTGGACCCTAAACTGACGTTTTGGTGCGTTTCATACTATTTGGGTGCATTCAGGACTGTTTGATTGCCTTACGAAACTCGGTGCAAAACGGGCCGAACTTGTCAAAAAGTTCGTGCCACGAACTTGCGTCGGAATTTTTTGCACGAATGCACTCAATTCACCACATTGGACCCTAAACTGATGTTTTGGGGGCGTTTCGTACAATTTGTGTGCATTCGGGACTATTTCATTGCCTTACGAAACTCGATGCAGAATGGGCTAACTAGTGCAAAAGTTCGAGCCACGAAGTCGCGTCGAAATTTTTCACAACGAATGCATCCGATCCACCCTATTGCATCGTAAACTGACGTTTTGGTGCGTTTCGTACTATTTGTGTTCATTCGGGACCGTTTGGTTGCCTTACGAAACTCAGTGCAAAACGGGCCGAGCTAGTGCAAAAGTTCGTGCCACGAAGTCGCGTCGGAATTTTTCGCAACGAACGCACCCAATCCACCCCATTGGACCCTAAACTGAAGTTTTGGTGTGTTTCGTACTATTTGGGTGCATTCAGGACTGTTTGGTTGCCTTACGAAACTCGGTGCAAAACGGGCCGAAGTAGTGCAAAAGTTTGTGCCACGAAGTCGCATCAGAATTTTTCACAACGAACGCACCCAATCCACCACATTGGATCCTAAACTGAGATTTTGGTGTGTTTAGTACTATTTGGGTGCATTCGGGACCGTTTGGTTGCCTTACGAAACTCAGTGCAAAACGGGCCGAAGTAGTGCAAAAGTTTGTGCCACGAAGTCGCGTCGGAATTTTTCTCAACGAATGCACCCAATCCACCCCATTGGACACTAAACTGACGTTTTGGTGCGTTTCATACTATTTGGGTGCATTCAGGACTGTTTGATTGCCTTACGAAACTCGGTGCAAAACGGGCCGAACTAGTCCAAAAGTTCGTGCCACGAAGTCGCGTCGGAATTTTTTGCACGAACGCCCCCAATTCACCACATTGGACCCTAAACTGATGCTTTGGTGCGTTTCGTACTATTCGTGTGCATTCGGGACTATTTCATTACCTTACGAAACTCGATGCAAAATGGGCGAACTAGTGCAAAAGTTCGAGCCACGAAGTCGCATCGGAATTTTTCACAACGAATGCATCCGATCCACCCTATTGCATCGTAAACTGACGTTTTGGTGCGTTTCGTACTATTTGTGTTCATTCGGGACCGTTTGGTTGCCTTACGAAACTCAGTGCAAAACGGGCCGAGCTAGTGCAAAAGTTCGTGCCACGAAGTCGCGTCGGAATTTTTCGCAACGAACGCACCCAATCCACCCCATTGGACCCTAAACTGAAGTTTTGGTGTGTTTCGTACTATTTGGGTGCATTCAGGACTGTTTGGTTGCCTTACGAAACTCGGTGAAAAACGGGCTGAACTAGTGCAAAAGTTCGTGCCACGAAGTCGTGTCGGAATTTTTTGCACGAACGCACCCAATTCACCCCATTGGACCCTAAACTGACGCTTTGGTGTGTTTCATACTATTTGGGTGCATTCGGGGTCGTTCGTTTGCCTTACGAAACTCGGTGGAAAACGGGCCGAAGTAGTGCAAAAATTTGTGCTACGAAGTCGCATCAGAATTTTTCACAACGAACGCACCCAATCCACCACATTGGATCCTAAACTGAGATTTTGGTGTGTTTAGTACTATTTGGGTGCATTCGGGACCGTTTGGTGCCTTACGCAGTGCAAAACGGGCCGAAGTAGTGCAAAAGTTTGTGCCACGAAGTCGCGTCGAAATTTTTCTCAACGAGCGCACCCAATCCACCCCATTGGACCCTAAACTGACGTTTTGGTGCGTTGCATACTATTTGGGAGCATTCAGGACTGTTTGACTGCCTTACGAAACTCGGCGCAAAACGGGCCGAACTAGTCCAAAAGTTCGTGCCACAAAGTCGCGTCGGAATTTTTTGCACGAACGCACCCAATTCACCACATTGGACCCTAAACTGATGTTTTGGTGCGTTTCGTACTATTTGTGTGCATTCGGGACTATTTCATTGCCTTACGAAACTCGATGCAAAATGGGCGAACTAGTGCAAAAGTTCGAGCCACGAAGTCGCGTCGGAATTTTTCACAACGAATGCATCCGATCCACCCTATTGCATCGTAAACTGACGTTTTGGTGCGTTTCGTACTATTTGTGTTCATTCGGGACCGTTTGGTTGCCTTACGAAACTCAGTGCAAAACGGGCCGAGCTAGTGCAAAAGTTCGTGCCACGAAGTCGCGTCGGAATTTTTCGCAACGAACGCACCCAATCCACCCCATTGGACCCTAAACTGAAGTTTTGGTGTGTTTCGTACTATTTGGGTGCATTCAGGACTGTTTGGTTGCCTTACGAAACTCGGTGAAAAACGGGCCGAACTAGTGCAAAAGTTCGTGCCACGAAGTCGTGTCGGAATTTTTTGCACGAACGCACCCAATTCACCCCATTGGACCCTAAACTGACGCTTTGGTGTGTTTCATACTATTTGGGTGCATTCGGGGTCGTTCGTTTGCCTTACGAAACTCGGTGGAAAACGGGCCGAAGTAGTGCAAAAATTTGTGCTACGAAGTCGCATCAGAATTTTTCACAACGAACGCACCCAATCCACCACATTGGATCCTAAACTGAGATTTTGGTGTGTTTAGTACTATTTGGGTGCATTCGGGACCGTTTGGTGCCTTACGCAGTGCAAAACGGGCCGAAGTAGTGCAAAAGTTTGTGCCACGAAGTCGCGTCGAAATTTTTCTCAACGAGCGCACCCAATCCACCCCATTGGACCCTAAACTGACGTTTTGGTGCGTTGCATACTATTTGGGAGCATTCAGGACTGTTTGACTGCCTTACGAAACTCGGCGCAAAACGGGCCGAACTAGTCCAAAAGTTCGTGCCACAAAGTCGCGTCGGAATTTTTTGCACGAACGCACCCAATTCACCACATTGGACCCTAAACTGATGTTTTGGTGCGTTTCGTACTATTTGTGTGCATTCGGGACTATTTCATTGCCTTACGAAACTCGATGCAAAATGGGCGAACTAGTGCAAAAGTTCGAGCCACGAAGTCGCGTCGGAATTTTTCACAACGAATGCATCCGATCCACCCTATTGCATCGTAAACTGACGTTTTGGTGCGTTTCGTACTATTTGTCTTCATTCGGGACCGTTTGGTTGCCTTACGAAACTCAGTGCAAAACGGGCCGAGCTAGTGCAAAAGTTCGTGCCACGAAGTCGCGTCGGAATTTTTCGCAACGAACGCACCCAATCCACCCCATTGGACCCTAAACTGAAGTTTTGGTGTGTTTCGTACTATTTGGGTGCATTCAGGACTGTTTGGTTGCCTTACGAAACTCGGTGAAAAACGGGCCGAACTAGTGCAAAAGTTCGTGCCACGAAGTCGTGTCGGAATTTTTTGCACGAACGCACCCAATTCACCCCATTGGACCCTAAACTGACGCTTTGGTGTGTTTCATACTATTTGGGTGCATTCGGGGTCGTTCGTTTGCCTTACGAAACTCGGTGGAAAACGGGCCGAAGTAGTGCAAAAATTTGTGCTACGAAGTCGCATCAGAATTTTTCACAACGAACGCACCCAATCCACCACATTGGATCCTAAACTGAGATTTTGGTGTGTTTAGTACTATTTGGGTGCATTCGGGACCGTTTGGTGCCTTACGCAGTGCAAAACAGGCCGAAGTAGTGCAAAAGTTTGTGCCACGAAGTCGCGTCGAAATTTTTCTCAACGAGCGCACCCAATCCACCCCATTGGACCCTAAACTGACGTTTTGGTGCGTTGCATACTATTTGGGAGCATTCAGGACTGTTTGACTGCCTTACGAAACTCGGCGCAAAACGGGCCGAACTAGTCCAAAAGTTCGTGCCACAAAGTCGCGTCGGAATTTTTTGCACGAACGCACCCAATTCACCACATTGGACCCTAAACTGATGTTTTGGTGCGTTTCGTACTATTTGTGTGCATTCGGGACTATTTCATTGCCTTACGAAACTCGATGCAAAATGGGCGAACTAGTGCAAAAGTTCGAGCCACGAAGCCACGTAGGAATTTTTCACAACGAATGCATCCGATCCACCCTATTGCATCGTAAACTGACGTTTTGGTGCATTTCGTACTATTTGTCTTCATTCGGGACCGTTTGGTTGCCTTACGAAACTCAGTGCAAAACGGGCCGAGCTAGTGCAAAAGTTCGTGCCACGAAGTCGCGTCGGAATTTTTCGCAACGAACGCACCCAATCCACCCCATTGGACCCTAAACTGAAGTTTTGGTGTGTTTCGTACAATTTGGGTGCATTCAGGACTGTTTGGTTGCCTTACGAAGCTCGGTGAAAAACGGGCCGAACTAGTGCAAAAGTTCGTGCCACGAAGACGTGTCGGAATTTTTTGCACGAACGCACCCAATTCACCGCACTGGACCCTAAATTGACGCTTTGGTTTGTTTCGTACTATTTGGGTGCATTCGGGGTCGTTCAGTTGCCTTACGAAACTCGGTGCAAAACGGGCCGAAGTAGTGCAAAAGTTTATGCCACGAAGTCGCATCAGAATTTTTCACAACGAATGCACCCAATCCACCACTTTGGATCCTAAACTGAGATTTTGGTGTGTTTAGTACTATTTGGTTGCATTCGGGACCGTTTGGTTGCCTTACGAAACTCAGTGCAAAACGGGCCGAAGTAGTGCAAAAGTTCGTGCCACGAAGTCGCTTCGGAGTTTTTCTCCACGAACGCACCCAATCCACCCCATTAGACCCTAAACTGACGTTTTGGTGCGTTTCATACTATTTGGGTGCATTCGGGACCATTTGATTGCCTTACGAAACCCGATGCAAAACGGGCCGAACTAGTCAAAAAATTCGTGCGACGAAGTTGCGTTCGAATTTTTCGCGACGAACGCACCCAATCCACCCCATTGGACCCTAAACTGAAGTTTTGGTGTGTTTCGTACTATTTGGGTGCATTCAGGACTGTTTGATTGCCTTACGAAACTCGGTGCAAAACGGACCGAACTAGTCCAAAAGTTCGTGCCACGAAGTCGCATCGGAATTTTTTGCACGAACCCACCCAATCCACCACATTGGACCCTAAACTGATGTTTTGGGGCGTTTCGTGCTATTTGTGTGCATTCGGGACTATTTCATTGCCTTACGAAACTCGATGCAAAATCGGCGAACTAGTGCAAAAGTTCGAGCCACGAAGTCGCGTCGGAATTTTTCACAATGAAAGCATCCGATCCACCCCATTGCATCCTAAACTGACGTTTTGGTGCGTTTCGTGCTATTTGGGTTCATTCGGGACCGTTTGGTTGCCTTACGAAACTCAGTGCAAAACGGGCCGAAGTAGTGCAAAAGTTTGTGCCACGAAGTCGCATCAGAATTTTTCACAACGAACGCACCCAATCCACCACATTGGATCCTAAACTGAGATTTTGGTGTGTTTAGTACTATTTGGGTGCATTCGGGACCGTTTGGTTGCCTTATGAAACTCAGTACCAAACGGGCCGAAGTAGTGCAAAAGTTTGTCCCACGAAGTCGCGTCGGAATTTTTCTCAACGAACGCACCCAATCCACCCCATTGGACCCTAAACTGACGTTTTGGTGTGTTTCATACTATTTGGGTGCATTCAGGACTGTTTGATTGCCTTACGAAACTCGGTGCAAAACGGGCCGAACTTGTCAAAAAGTTCGTGCCACGAACTTGCGTCGGAATTTTTTGCACGAATGCACTCAATTCACCACATTGGACCCTAAACTAATGTTTTGGGGGCGTTTCGTACTATTTGTGTGCATTCGGGACTATTTCATTGCCTTACGAAACTCGATGCAAAATGGGCGAACTAGTGCAAAAGTTCGAGCCACGAAGTCGCGTCGGAATTTTTCACAACGAATGCATCCGATCCACCCTATTGCATCGTAAACTGACGTTTTGGTGCGTTTCGTACTATTTGTGTTCATTCGGGACCGTTTGGTTGCCTTACGAAACTCAGTGCAAAACGGGCCGAGCTAGTGCAAAAGTTCGTGCCACGAAGTCGCGTCTGAATTTTTCTCAACGAACGCACCCAATCCACCCCATTGGACCCTAAACTGAAGTTTTGGTGTGTTTCATACTATTTGGGTGCATTTAGGACTGTTTGGTTGCCTTACGAAACTCGGTGAAAAACGGGCCGAACTAGTGCAAAAGTTCGTGCCACGAAGTCGTGTCGGAATTTTTTGCACGAACGCACCCAATTCGCCCCATTGGACCCTAAACTGACGCTTTGGTGTGTTTCATACTATTTGCGTGCTTTCGGGGCCGTTCGTTTGCCTTACGAAACTCGGTGCAAAACGGGCCGAAGTAGTGCAAAAGTTTGTGCCACGAAGTCGCATCAGAATTTTTCACAACGAACGCACCCAGTCCACCACTTTCGATCCTAAACTGAGATTTTGGTGTGTTTAGTACTATTTGGGTGCATTCGAGACCGTTTGGTTGCCATACGAAACTCAGTGCAAAACGGGCCGAAGTAGTGCAAAAGTTTGTGCCACGAAGTCGCGTCGGAATTTTTCTCAACGAACTCACCCAATCCACCCCATTGGACACTAAACTGACGTTTTGGTGCGTTTCATAATATTTGGGTGCATTCAGGACTGTTTGATTGCCTTACGAAACTCGGTGCAAAACGGGCCGAACTAGTCCAAAAGTTCGTGCCACGAAGTCGCGTCGGAATTTTTTGCACGAACGCACCCAATTCACCACATTGGACCCTAAACTGATGCTTTGGTGCGTTTCGTACTATTTGTGTGCATTCGGGACTATTTCATTACCTTACGAAACTCGATGCAAAATGGGCGAACTAGTGCAAAAGTTCGAGCCACGAAGTCGCGTCGGATTTTTTCACAACGAATGCATCCGATCCACCCTATTGCATCGTAAACTGACATTTTGGTGCGTTTCGTACTATTTGTGTTTATTCGGGACCGTTTGGTTGCCTTACGAAACTCAGTGCAAAACGGGCCGAGCTAGTGCAAAAGTTCGTGCCACGAAGTAGCGTCGGAATTTTTCGCAACGAACGCACCCAATCCACCCCATTGGACCCTAAACTGAAGTTTTGGTGTGTTTCGTACTATTTGGGTGCATTCAGGACTGTTTGGTTGCCTTACGAAGCCCGGTGAAAAACGGGCCGAACTAGTGCAAAAGTTCGTGCCACGAAGTCGTGTCGGAATTTTTTGCACGAACGCACCCAATTCACCCCATTGGACCCTAAACTGACGCTTTGGTTTGTTTCGTACTATTTGGGTGCATTCGGGGCCGTTCGGTTGCCTTACGAAACTCGGTGCAAAACGGGCCGAAGTAGTGCAAAAGTTTGTGCCACGAAGTCGCATCAGAATTTTTCACAACGAACGCACCCAATCCACCACATTGGATCCTAAACTGAGATTTTGGTGTGTTTAGTACTATTTGGGTGCATTCGGGACCGTTTGGTTGCCTTACGAAACTCAGTGCAAAACGGGCCGAAGTAGTGCAAAAGTTCGTGCCACGAAGTCGCTTCGGAGTTTTTCTCAACGAACGCACCCAATCCACCCCATTGGACCCTAAACTGACGTTTTGGTACGTTTCATACTATTTGGGTGCATTCGGGACCATTTGATTGCCTTACGAAACCCGATGCAAAACGGGCCGAACTAGTCAAAAAGTTCGTGGCACGAAGTTGCGTTGGAATTTTTCGCGACGAACTCACCCAATCCACCCCATTGGACCCTAAACTGAAGTTTTGGTGTGTTTCGTACTATTTGGGTGCATTCAGGACTGCTTGATTGCCTTACGAAACTCGGTGCAAAACGGACCGAACTAGTCCAAAAGTTCGTGCCACGAAGTCGCGTCGGAATTTTTTGCACGAACGCACCCAATTCACCACATTGGACCCTAAACTGATGTTTTGGGGCGTTTCGTGCTATTTGTGTGCATTCGGGACTATTTCATTGCCTTACGAAACTCGATGCAAAATGGGCGAACTAGTGCAAAAGTGCGAGCCACGAAGTCGCGTCGGAATTTTTCACAACGAATGCATCCGATCCACAACATTGCATCATAAACTGACGTTTTGGTGCGTTTTGTGCTATTTGGGTTCATTCGGGACCGTTTGGTTGCCTTACGAAACTCAGTGCAAAACGGGCCGAGCTAGTGCAAAAGTTCGTGCCACGAAGTCGCGTCGGAATTTTTCGCGACGAACGCACCCAATCCACCCCATTTGTCCCTAAACTGAAGTTTTGGTTTGTTTCGTACTATTTGGGTGCATTCAGGATTGTCTGATTGCCTTACGAAACTCGGTGCAAAACGGGCCGAACTAGTGCAAAAGTTCGTGCCACAAAGTCGCGTCGGAATTTTTTGCACGAACGCACCCAATTCACCCCATTAGACCCTGAACTGACGCTTTGGTGTGTTTCGTACTATTTGGGTGCATTCGGGGCCATTTGGTTGCCTTACGAAACTCGGTGCAAAACGGGCCGAAGTAGTGCAAAAGTTTGTGCCACGAAGTCGCATCACAACGAACGCACCCAATCCACCACATTGGATCCTAAACTGAGATTTTGGTGTGTTTAGTACTATTTGGGTGCATTCGGGACCGTTTGGTTGCCTTACGAAACTCAGTGCAAAACGGGCCGAACTAGTGCAAAAGTTTGTCCCAAGAAGTCGCGTCGGAATTTTTCTCAACGAACACACCCAATCCACCCCATTGGACCCTAAACTGACGTTTTGGTGCGTTTCATACTATTTGGGTGCATTCAGGACTGTTTGATTGCCTTACGAAACTCGGTGCAAAACGGGCCGAACTAGTCAAAAAGTTCGTGCCACGAACTCGCGTCGGAATTTTTTGCACGAATGCACTCAATTCACCACATTGGACCCTAAACTGATGTTTTGGGGCGTTTCGTACTATTTGTGTGCATTCGGGACCGTTTGGTTGCCTTACGAAACTCAGTGCAAAACGGGCCGAGCTAGTGCAAAAGTTCGTGCCATGATGTCGCGTCGGAATTTTTCGCAACGAACGCACCCAATCCACCCCATTGGACCCTAAACTGAAGTTTTGGTGTGTTTCGTACTATTTGGGTGCATTCAGGACTGTTTGGTTGCCTTACGAAACTCGGTGCAAAACGGGCCGAAGTAGTCCAAAAGTTCGTGCCACAAAGTCGCGTCGGAATTTTTTGCACGAACGCACCTAATTCACCACATTGGACCCTAAACTGATGTTTTGGGGCGTTTCGTACAATTTGTGTGCATTCGGGACTATTTCATTGCCTTACGAAACTCGATGCAAAATGGGCGAACTAGTGCAAAAGTTCGAGCCACGAAGTCGCGTCGGAATTTTTCACAACGAATGCATCCGATCCACCCCATTGCATCATAAACTGACGTTTTGGTGCGTTTCGTGCTATTTGGGTTCATTCGGGACTGTTTGGTTGCCTTACGAAACTCAGTGCAAAACGGGCCGAGCTAGTGCAAAAGTTCGTGCCACGAAGTCGCGTCGGAATTTTTCGCGACGAACGCACCCAATCCACCCCATTGGACCCTAAACTGAAGTTTTGGTGTGTTTCGTACTATTTGGGTGCATTCAGGACTGTTTGGTTGCCTTACGAAACTCGGTGCAAAACGGGCCGAACTAGTGCTTTGTGCCACGAAGTCGTGTCGGAATTTTTTGCACGAACGCACCCAATTCACCCCATTGGACCCTAAACTGACACTTTGGGGTGTTTCATAGTATTTGGGTGCATTCGGGGCCGTTCGTTTGCCTTACGAAACTCGGTGCAAAACGGGCCGAAGTAGTGCAAAAGTTTGTGCCACGAAGTCGCATCAGAATTTTTCACAACGAACGCACCCAATCCACCACATTGGATCCTAAACTGAGATTTTGGTGTGTTTAGTACTATTTGGGTGCATTTGGGACCGTTTGGTTGCCTTACGAAACTCAGTGCAAAAAAGGCCGAAGTAGTGCAAAAGTTTGTGCCACGAAGTCGCGTCGGAATTTTTCTCAACGAACACACCCAATCCACCCCATTGGACCCTAAACTGACGTTTTGGTGCGTTTCATACTATTTGGGTGCATTCAGGACTGTATGATTGCCTTACGAAACTCGGTGCAAAACGGGCCGAACTAGTCCAAAAGTTCGTGCCACGAAGTCGCGTCGGAATTTTTTGCACGAACGAACCTAATTCACCACATTAGACCCTAAACTGATGTTTTGGTGCGTTTCGTACTATTTGTGTGCATTCGGGACTATTTCATTGCCTTACGAAACTCGATGCAAAATGGGCGAACTAGTGCAAAAGTTCGAGCCACGAAGTCACGTCGGAATTTTTCACAATGAATGCATCCGATCCACCCTATTGCATCGTAAACTGACGTTTTGGTGCGTTTCGTACTATTTGTGTTCATTCGGGACCGTTTGGTTGCCTTACGAAACTCAGTGCAAAACAGGCCGAGCTAGTGCAAAAGTTCGTGCCACGAAGTCGCGTCAGAATTTTTGGCAACGAACGCACCCAATCCACCCCATTGGACCCTAAACTGAAGTTTTGGTGTGTTTCATACTATTTGGGTGCATTCAGGACTGTTTGGTTGCCTTATGAAACTCGGTGAAAAACGGGCCGAACTAGTGCAAAAGTTCGTGCCACGAAGTCGTGTCGGAATTTTTTGCACGAACGCACCCAATTTACCCCATTGGACCCTAAACTGACGCTTTGGTGTGTTTCGTACTATTTGGGTGCATTCGGGGCCATTCGGTTGCCTTACGAAACTCGGTGCAAAACGGGCCGAAGTAGTGCAAAAGTTTGTGCCACGAAGTCGCATCAGAATTTTTCACAACGAACGCACCCAATCCACCACATTGGATCCTAAACTGAGATTTTGGTGTGTTTAGTACTATTTGGGTGCATTCGGGACCGTTTGGTTGCCTTACGAAACTCAGTGCAAAACGGGCCGAAGTAGTGCAAAAGTTTGTGCCACGAAGTCGCGTCGGAATTTTTCGCGACGAACGCACCCAATCCACCCCATTGGACCCTAAACTGACGTTTTGGTGCGTTTCATACTATTTGGGTGCATTCGGGACCATTTGATTGCCTTACGAAACCCGATGCAAAACGGGCCGAACTAGTCAAAAAGTTCGTGCCACGAAGTTGCATCGGAATTTTTCGCGACGAACGCACCCAATCCACCCCATTGGACCCTAAACTGAAGTTTTGGTGTGTTTCGTACTATTTGGGTGCATTCAGGACTGTTTGATTGCCTTACGAAACTCGGTGCAAAACGGACCGAACTAGTCCAAAAGTTTGTGCCACGAAGTCGCGTCGGAATTTTTTGCACGAACGCACCCAATTCACCCCATTGGACCCGAAACTGACGCTTTGGTGTGTTTCGTACTATTTGGGTGCATTCGGGGCCGTTCGGTTGCCTTACGAAACTCGGTGCAAAACGGGCCGAAGTAGTGCAAAAGTTTGTGCCACGAAGTCGCATCAGAATTTTTCACAACGAACGCACCCAATCCACCACATTGGATCCTAAACTGAGATTTTGGTGTGTTTAGTACTATTTGGGTGCATTCGGGACCGTTTGGTTGCCTTACAAAACTCAGTGCAAAACGGACCGAGCTAGTGCAAAAGTTCATGCCACGAAGTCGCGTCGGAATTTTTCGCGACGAACGCACCCAATCCACCCCATTGGACCCTAAACTGAAGTTTTAATGTGTTTCATACTATTTGGGTGCATTCAGGACTGTTTGGTTGCCTTACGAAACTCGGTGAAAAACGGGCCGAACTAGTGCTTTGTGCCACGAAGTCGTGTCCGAATTTTTTGCACGAACGCACCCAATTCACCCCATTGGACCCTAAACTGACGCTTTGGGGTGTTTCATACTATTTGGGTGCATTCGGGGCCGTTCGTTTGCCTTACGAAACTCGGTGCAAAACGGGCCGAAGTAGTGCAAAAGTTTGTGCCACGAAGTCGCATCCGAATTTTTCACAACAAACGCACCCAATCCACCACATTGGATCCTAAACTGAGATTTTGGTGTGTTTAGTACTATTTGGGTGCATTCGGGACCGTTTGGTTGCCTTACGAAACTCAGTGCAAAACGGGCCGAAGTAGTGCAAAAGTTTGTGCCACGAAGTCGCGTCGGAATTTTTCTCAACGAACGCACCCAATCCACCCCATTGGACCCTAAACTGACGTTTTGGTGCGTTTCATACAATTTGGGTGCATTCTAGACTGTTTGATTGCCTTACGAAATTCGGTGCAAAACGGGCCGAACTAGTCCAAAAGTTCGTGCCACGAAGTCGCGTCGGAATTTTTTGCACGAACGAACCCAATTCACCACATTAGACCCTAAACTGATGTTTTGGTGCGTTTCGTACTATTTGTGTGCATTCGGGACTATTTCATTGCCTTAAGAAACTCGATGCAAAATGGGCGAACTAGTGCAAAAGTTCGAGCCACGAAGTCACGTCGGAATTTTTCACAATGAATGCATCCGATCCACCCTATTGCATCGTAAACTGACGTTTTGGTGCGTTTCGTACTATTTGTGTTCATTCGGGACCGTTTGGTTGCCTTACGAAACTCACTGCAAAACGGGCCGAGCTAGTGCAAAAGTTCGTGCCACGAAGTCGCGTCGGAATTTTTCGCAACGAACGCACCCAATCCACCCCATTGGACCCTAAACTGAAGTTTTGGTGTGTTTCGTACTATTTGGGTGCACTCAGGACTGTTTGGTTGCCTTACGAAACTCGGTGAAAAACGGGCCGAACTAGTGCAAAAGTTCGTGCCACGAAGTCATGTCGGAATTTTTTGCACGAACGCACCCAATTCACTCCATTGGACCCTAAGCTGACGCTTTGGTGTGTTTCGTACTATTTGGGTGCATTCGGGGCCGTTCGGTTGCCTTACGAAACTTGGTGCAAAACGGGCCGAAGTAGTGCAAAAGTTTGTGCCACGAAGTCGCATCAGAATTTTTCACAACGAACGCACCCAATCCACCACATTGGATCCTAAACTGAGATTTTGGTGTGTTTAGTACTATTTGGGTGCATTCGGGACCGTTTGGTTGCCTTACGAAACTCAGTGCAAAACGGGCCGAAGTAGTGCAAAAGTTCGTGCCACGAAATCGCTTCGGAATTTTTCTCAGCGAACGCAC
Organism: Panicum virgatum; assembly: GCF_016808335.1. NCBI lineage: Eukaryota > Viridiplantae > Streptophyta > Magnoliopsida > Poales > Poaceae > Panicum > Panicum virgatum. The sequence continues at coordinate 25,240,910 of NC_053137.1, forward strand.
CCAATCCACCCCATTGGACCCTAAACTGACGTTTTGGTGCGTTTCATACTATTTGGGTGCATTCGGGACCATTTGATTGCCTTACGAAACCCGATGCAAAACGGGCCGAACTAGTCAAAAAGTTCGTGCCACGAAGTTGCGTCGGAATTTTTCGCGACGAACGCACCCAATCCACCCCATTGGACCCTAAACTGAAGTTTTGGTGTGTTTCGTACTATCTGGGTGCATTCAGGACTGTTTGATTGCCTTACGAAACTCGGTGCAAAACGGACCGAACTAGTCCAAAAGTTCGTGCCACGAAGTCGCGTCGGAATTTTTTGCACGAACGCACCCAATTCACCCCATTGGACCCTAAACTGACGCTTTGGTGTGTTTCGTACTATTTGGGTGCATTCGGGGCCGTTCGGTTGCCTTACGAAACTCGGTGCAAAACGGGCCGAAGTAGTGCAAAAGTTTGTGCCACGAAGTCGCATCAGAATTTTTCACAACGAACGCACCCAATCCACCACATTGGATCCAAAACTGAGATTTTGGTGTGTTTAGTACTATTTGGGTGCATTCGGGACCGTTTGGTTGCCTTACGAAACTCAGTGCAAAACGGGCCGAGCTAGTGCAAAAGTTCGTGCCACGAAGTCGCGTCGGAATTTTTCGCGACGAACGCACCCAATCCACCCCTTGGACCCTAAACTGAAGTTTTAATGTGTTTCGTACTATTTGGGTGCATTCAGGACTGTTTGGTTGCCTTACGAAACTCGGTGAAAAACGGGCCGAACTAGTGCTTTGTGCCACGAAGTCGTGTCCGAATTTTTTGCACGAACGCACCCAATTCACCCCATTGGACCCTAAACTGACGCTTTGGGGTGTTTCGTACTATTTGGGTGCATTCGGGGGCCGTTCGGTTGCCTTACGAAACTCGGTGCAAAACGAGCCGAAGTAGTGCAAAAGTTTGTGCCACGAAGTCGCATCAGAATTTTTCACAACGAACGCACCCAATCCACCAAATTGGATCCTAAACTGAGATTTTGGTGTGTTTAGTACTATTTGGGTGCATTCGGGACCGTTTGGTTGCCTTACGAAACTCAGTGCAAAACGGGCCGAAGTAGTGCAAAAGTTTGTGCCACGAAGTCGCGTCGGAATTTTTCTCAATGAACGCACCCAATCCACCCCATTGGACCCTAAACTGACGTTTTGGTGTGTTTCATACTATTTGGGTGCATTCAAGACTGTTTGATTGCCTTACGAAACTCGGTGCAAAACGGGCCGAACTAGTCCAAAAGTTCGTGCCACGAAGTCGCGTCGGAATTTTTTGCACGAACGAACCCAATTCACCACATTAGACCCTAAACTGATGTTTTGGTGCGTTTCGTACTATTTGTGTGCATTCGGGACTATTTCATTGCCTTACGAAACTCGATGCAAAATGGGCGAACTAGTGCAAAAGTTCGAGCCACGAAGTCACGTCGGAATTTTTCACAATGAATGCACCCAATCCACCACATTGGATCCTAAACTGAGATTTTGGTGTGTTTAGTACTATTTGGGTGCATTCGGGACCGTTTGGTTGCCTTACGAAACTCAGTGCAAAACGGGCCGAAGTAGTGCAAAAGTTCGTGCCACGAAGTCGCTTCGGAATTTTTCTCAGCGAACGCACCCAATCCACCCCATTGGACCCTAAACTGACGTTTTGGTGTGTTTCATACTATTTGGGTGCATTCGGGACCATTTGATTGCCTTACGAAACCCGATGCAAAACGGGCCGAACTAGTCAAAAAGTTCGTGCCACGAAGTTGCGTCGGAATTTTTCGCGACGAACGCACCCAATCCACCCCATTGGACCCTAAACTAAAGTTTTGGTGTGTTTCGTACTATTTGGGTGCATTCAGGACTGTTTGATTGCCTTACGAAACTCGGTGCAAAACGGACCGAACTAGTCCAAAAGTTCGTGCCACGAAGTCGCGTCGGAATTTTTTGCACGAACGCACCCAATTCACCCCATTGGACCCGAAACTGACGCTTTGGTGTGTTTCGTACTATTTGGGTGCATTCGGGGCCGTTCGGTTGCCTTACGAAACTCGGTGCAAAACGGGCCGAAGTAGTGCATAAGTTTGTGCCACAAAGTCGCATCAGAATTTTTCACAACGAACGCACCCAATCCACCACATTGGATCCTAAACTGAGATTTTGGTGTGTTTAGTACTATTTGGGTGCATTCGGGACCGTTTGGTTGCCTTACGAAACTCAGTGCAAAACGGGCCGAGCTAGTGCAAAAGTTCGTGCCACGAAGTCGCGTCGGAATTTTTCGCGACGAACGCACCCAATCCACCCCATTGGACCCTAAACTGAAGTTTTAATGTGTTTCGTACTATTTGGGTGCATTCAGGACTGTTTGGTTGCCTTACGAAACTCGGTGAAAAACGGGCCGAACTAGTGCTTTGTGCCACGAAGTCGTGTCCGAATTTTTTGCACGAACGCACCCAATTCACCCCATTGGACCCTAAACTGACGCTTTGGGGTGTTTCGTACTATTTGGGTGCATTCGGGGCCGTTCGGTTGCCTTACGAAACTCGGTGCAAAACGAGCCGAAGTAGTGCAAAAGTTTGTGCCACGAAGTCGCATCAGAATTTTTCACAACGAACGCACCCAATCCACCACATTGGATCCTAAACTGAGATTTTGGTGTGTTTAGTACTATTTGGGTGTATTCGGGACCGTTTGGTTGCCTTACGAAACTCAGTGCAAAACGGGCCGAAGTAGTGCAAAAGTTTGTGCCACGAAGTCGCGTCGGAATTTTTCTCAACGAACGCACCCAATCCACCCCATTGGACCCTAAACTGACGTTTTGGTGCGTTTCATACTATTTGGGTGCATTCAAGACTGTTTGATTGCCTTACGAAACTCGGTGCAAAACGGGCCGAACTAGTCCAAAAGTTCGTGCCACGAAGTCGCGTCGGAATTTTTTGCACGAACGAAGCCAATTCACCACATTAGACCCTAAACTGATGTTTTGGTGTGTTTCGTACTATTTGTGTGCATTCGGGACTATTTCATTGCCTTACGAAACTCGATGCAAAATGGGTGAACTAGTGCAAAAGTTCGTGCCACGAAGTCACGTCGGAATTTTTCACAATGAGTGCATCTGATCCACCCTATTGCATCGTAAACTGACGTTTTGGTGCGTTTCGTACTATTTGTGTTCATTCGGGACCGTTTGGTTGCCTTACGAAAGTCAGTGCAAAACGGGCCGAGCTAGTGCAAAGTTCGTGCCACGAAGTCGCGTCGGAATTTTTCGCAACGAACGCACCCAATCCACCCCATTGGACCCTAAACTGAAGTTTTGGTGTGTTTCGTACTATTTGGGTGCATTCAGGACTGTTTGGTTGCCTTACGAAACTCGGTGAAAAACGGGCCGAACTAGTGCAAAAGTTCGTGCCACGAAGTCGTGTCGGAATTTTTTGCACGAACGCACCCAATTCACCCCCATTGGACCCTAAACTGACGCTTTGGTGTGTTTCGTACTATTTGGGTGCATTCGGGGCCGTTCGGTTGCCTTACGAAACTCGGTGCAAAACGGGCCGAAGTAGTGCAAATGTTTGTGCCACGAAGTCGCATCAGAATTTTTCACAACGAACGCACCCAATCCACCACATTGGATCCTAAACTGAGATTTGGGTGTGTTTAGTACTATTTGGGTGCATTCGGGACCGTTTGGTTGCCTTACGAAACTCAGTGCAAAACGGGCCGAAGTAGTGCAAAAGTTCGTGCCACGAAGTCGCTTCGGAATTTTTCTCAGCGAACGCATCCAATCCACCCCATTGGACCCTAAACTGACGTTTTGGTGCGTTTCATACTATTTGGGTGCATTCGGGACCATTTGATTGCCTTACGAAACCCGATGCAAAACGGGCCGAACTAGTCAAAAAGTTCGTGCCACGAAGTTGCGTCGGAATTTTTCGCGACGAACGCACCCAATCCACCCCATTGGACCCTAAACTGAAGTTTTGGTGTGTTTCGTACTATTTGGGTGCATTCAGGACTGTTTGATTGCCTTACGAAACTCGGTGCAAAACGGACCGAACTAGTCCAAAAGTTCGTGCCACGAAGTCGCGTCGGAATTTTTCGCGACGAACGCACCCAATCCACCCCATTGGACCCTAAACTGAAGTTTTAATGTGTTTCGTACTATTTGGGTGCATTCAGGACTGTTTGGTTGCCTTACGAAACTCGGTGAAAAACGGGCCGAACTAGTGCTTTGTGCCACGAAGTCGTGTCCGAATTTTTTGCACGAACGCACCCAATTCACCCCATTGGACCCTAAATTGACGCTTTGGGGTGTTTCGTACTATTTGGGTGCATTCGGGGCCGTTCGGTTGCCTTACGAAACTCGGTGCAAAACGAGCCGAAGTAGTGCAAAAGTTTGTGCCACGAAGTCGCATCCGAATTTTTCACAACGAACGCACCCAATCCACCACATTGGATCCTAAACTGAGATTTTGGTGTGTTTAGTACTATTTGGGTGCATTCGGGACCGTTTGGTTGCCTTACGAAACTCAGTGCAAAACGGGCCGAAGTAGTGCAAAAGTTTGTGCCACGAAGTCGCGTCGGAATTTTTCTCAACGAACGCACCCAATCCACCCCATTGGACCCTAAACTGACGTTTTGGTGCGTTTCATACAATTTGGGTGCATTCAAGACTGTTTGATTGCCTTACGAAACCCGGTGCAAAACGGGCCGAACTAGTCCAAAAGTTCGTGCCACGAAGTCGCGTCGGAATTTTTTGCACGAACGAACCCAATTCACCACATTAGACCCTAAACTGATGTTTTGGTGCGTTTCGTACTATTTGTGTGCATTCGGGACTATTTCATTGCCTTACGAAACTCGATGCAAAATGGGCGAACTAGTGCAAAAGTTCGAGCCACGAAGTCACGTCGGAATTTTTCACAATGAATGCATCCGATCCACCCTATTGCATCGTAAACTGACGTTTTGGTGCGTTTCGTACTATTTGTGTTCATTCGGGACCGTTTGGTTGCCTTACGAAACTCACTGCAAAACGGGCCGAGCTAGTGCAAAAGTTCGTGCCACGAAGTCGCGTCGGAATTTTTCGCAACGAACGCACCCAATCCACCCCATTGGACCCTAAACTGAAGTTTTGGTGTGTTTCGTACTATTTGGGTGCACTCAGGACTGTTTGGTTGCCTTACGAAACTCGGTGAAAAACGGGCCGAACTAGTGCAAAAGTTCGTGCCACGAAGTCATGTCGGAATTTTTTGCACGAACGCACCCAATTCACTCCATTGGACCCTAAGCTGACGCTTTGGTGTGTTTCGTACTATTTGGGTGCATTCGGGGCCGTTCGGTTGCCTTACGAAACTTGGTGCAAAACGGGCCGAAGTAGTGCAAAAGTTTGTGCCACGAAGTCGCATCAGAATTTTTCACAACGAACGCACCCAATCCACCACATTGGATCCTAAACTGAGATTTTGGTGTGTTTAGTACTATTTGGGTGCATTCGGGACCGTTTGGTTGCCTTACGAAACTCAGTGCAAAACGGGCCGAAGTAGTGCAAAAGTTCGTGCCACGAAATCGCTTCGGAATTTTTCTCAGCGAACGCACCCAATCCACCCCATTGGACCCTAAACTGACGTTTTGGTGCGTTTCATACTATTTGGGTGCATTCGGGACCATTTGATTGCCTTACGAAACCCGATGCAAAACGGGCCGAACTAGTCAAAAAGTTCGTGCCACGAAGTTGCGTCGGAATTTTTCGCGACGAACGCACCCAATCCACCCCATTGGACCCTAAACTGAAGTTTTGGTGTGTTTCGTACTATTTGGGTGCATTCAGGACTGTTTGATTGCCTTACGAAACTCGGTGCAAAACGGACCGAACTAGTCCAAAAGTTCGTGCCACGAAGTCGCGTCGGAATTTTTTGCACGAACGCACCCAATTCACCCCATTGGACCCTAAACTGACGCTTTGGTGTGTTTCGTACTATTTGGGTGCATTCGGGGCCGTTCGGTTGCCTTACGAAACTCGGTGCAAAACGGGCCGAAGTAGTGCAAAAGTTTGTGCCACGAAGTCGCATCAGAATTTTTCACAACGAACGCACCCAATCCACCACATTGGATCCAAAACTGAGATTTTGGTGTGTTTAGTACTATTTGGGTGCATTCGGGACCGTTTGGTTGCCTTACGAAACTCAGTGCAAAACGGGCCGAGCTAGTGCAAAAGTTCGTGCCACGAAGTCGCGTCGGAATTTTTCGCGACGAACGCACCCAATCCACCCCTTGGACCCTAAACTGAAGTTTTAATGTGTTTCGTACTATTTGGGTGCATTCAGGACTGTTTGGTTGCCTTACGAAACTCGGTGAAAAACGGGCCGAACTAGTGCTTTGTGCCACGAAGTCGTGTCCGAATTTTTTGCACGAACGCACCCAATTCACCCCATTGGACCCTAAACTGACGCTTTGGGGTGTTTCGTACTATTTGGGTGCATTCGGGGGCCGTTCGGTTGCCTTACGAAACTCGGTGCAAAACGAGCCGAAGTAGTGCAAAAGTTTGTGCCACGAAGTCGCATCAGAATTTTTCACAACGAACGCACCCAATCCACCAAATTGGATCCTAAACTGAGATTTTGGTGTGTTTAGTACTATTTGGGTGCATTCGGGGACCGTTTGGTTGCCTTACGAAACTCAGTGCAAAAACGGGCCGAAGTAGTGGCAAAAGTTTGTGCCACGAAGTCGCGTCGGAATTTTCTCAATGAACGCACCCAATCCACCCCATTGGACCCTAAACTGACGTTTTGGTGTGGTTTCATACTATTTGGGTGCATTCAAGACTGTTTGATTGC